>NC_089745.1:66835156-66932656 GCF_040412425.1 Macrobrachium rosenbergii
AATGGTCAAACCTTGTCAAATAAGCTGTAATATCATCGCCAAGGCAATGACTTGGTAATATCAACAGTCACTGATATGGGCCTATTATAATTACTATTTGAATTGAGGTTAAGAGACATCTAATTTTGCGACGGGAGAGGGCAAGTGTTTGATTGACGAATTTGATTCTCAGGAACATGTACTTAGGCTATACTCTGAAAATAGTAAAGGATACGTAGGTTCTTCCAACAATTTATGCAAATCACCAACGTTTGCTTTGTTGTTGTGATGTGAATATTTCCATAGAGTCCTCCTGGGAACTAAGGGAGAAAGGCAGAAAGCAGATTTAGTGTTAACGCTGATGTAGTTTAGGCTAGTCCTTTCTGTCTCATATTGATAAGTTACAATTATTAACTTTTGATTCTAGTCGCCTTTACTTTAAAGCTTTCTTTTCTTGATAGGTATTTGCTCGTCTATGTTTACTATGAATGTGTACCTGATTTCTTTAGTAGTGATTGTGCGGGTGTATCTTGACAATGTCTTAATAATTATTACGTATTTTGAAAATTAATCCTGTTAGTGGATTGCAGCATTATCTGTTGTACAAAATAGATCCTACATTCAAACTATGGAAGGACGAAGGTGCCTTATTAGGTGTGTTTGGAGAAGAAACTTGATGAAATTTGTATAAAGAAGGATTACTGAAGCAGATGAGAGGATAAGGAGAGCTCATGAACGTGAGAGAATAAAAGCAGAACAAGACGACAGAGATAAGCACGGTTATGTGAGCACCAAGAGAATGAAGAGATTCGAAAACATGAGCTGGAAATGAATAAAGTCGAATTAGAAAAATGAATAAAGAGAACAGCACTGGTTCTTCCAGTATTCTGTAGTACCTTTGTGTCCTTGCTGCGATGTGAATTTCAAGGGGAGCCGTAGTAAAGAAAAAGTGAGTATAAAAACCTAGACGAACGACGATAGAGGCTGCTCGCGCGGAGTCGCGCCTCTTCTGATCGCGAAAAACAACTGAACCTTTGCTGCGACTTAAGCTGCAACAACACTGCTCATCTCTTACTTTAACACAACCTGCTTTCTCCCTTCATTCCTAGGAAGGACTATGGAAATCTCATCGCAACTCGAAGACTTCAAGTACAAGTTACCTTGTCCAGTGTTCATGTGGCGACGAGACTAGTTCCTGCGTTCCACTAATAACGGTATACAACAACGATGAACATTCGTTCTGAGGCACATTAGCTGGTACTGACCTGCACGGTGAACTGATGTAGCTGCCACAACTGTCATTAAATCCGATCACCAATAAGAGGATTTAGGCTTGCAGTGGCGGGGGGGAATGGGGCACTGCCTCTGTTTGGCTAATTAACAACTTCAGATGGGATGCACTTTAAATTAAATAACCTATTCGAAAACTAGAAATCCAAATTTCACAGGTATAACAACTAGTAATATCCCAAGATCTCACTGTTGCTTGATGAAGCAGGAGAAATTTATTTATAAGTAAAGCGTACTCAAGAATGGACGAAAATTAAAAGATTCATGAGTTGGCAAGGAAAATAGAGTAGTGGGGGCAAGGAGGAGAGAATAGTATTCATGGAAAGGTCGTAGTCAAACAAAAAGTGGCATAATAGATAAAGTGTATTACTATTCAAAACAACAAATAACAGTTATAGAAATAATGACTATCATAGTACGAAGAGGATTAAATAAAATTTTCAAATTTATGTATCCGGTTTCCATGGCAACCAGAATTCGTTCAGGTGATTTACAGGCGCCATCTACTAGTGATGGGAAAAACTAAGACCTTGTACTTTTAACTTACTTCACATCTTCTATTCACAAATGCTTTAGGGAAGAATTATCTTACAGGTATCATACATAAGGCCTCATATATTTAGAGCAATGATAAAATCAACGGAACCTGTTATAAGTCATTTCTCCGGTGTGGATTCAGCTTCTGCCAGAGATTTATTTCTTTTACATTGGTTCGTGGTGGTAGGTTTCTACTTCTCTTGTTTATCAATTTTTCATCAGTTGTATTCTAACAAAGAACTTGTGCTATCACAATTCTTCCCTGATCTTCTTTTCCTGCAGAGAACAACCAGATTTGCTGAACAGCACCACCAATATGCAGTAAATATGCTACGCTGCCGAATCTCTGAGTTCCATAGGTCTTTTATTCCTCACACTGTTGGACTGTGGAACAGTTTCACTGAGGGTGGTGTGCAATTACAGCCTATTAAAGCCTCACAAGTTCAAGCAGAAATGCAATGCATTACTACCCTAAAATAATTCTCACTGTATCTGTAACTACTTCCAAATAAACACCACATTCTTTGGAAGTTTGAATTTCAAGTCAATGGCCCTTGTATGCTTGTTTCATATGAACAGGGAATTATCTTCTGAACAGTAATAACAATACTATATACAGATAAGAAAGAATATAGGCTAAATGGCTTGGAATAAATATAGATGCAGCCTGAGAGGTAGTCACCAATTCTCGGTAAAAATGACAAACAGAAGGCACCCCTGGGCTAACATATGAACTGAATGGGTACATCCAAGGTGATGCAGGTTACCTGGTTATACGTCTTCGGGTAAATTTTTATTTTTATACCACAACTACTCTCATGAGCGTCATGTTTAGTGTCAGGTCCATGAGAATGAGTGTTAAAACAAACTTCTTCTTTCGACCTTATTAGTCCCACTGTACAGCAGGGTCAGCCGCTCGAGTTAACTTTCTCAATCTATTTCTATTCCATGCATCTTCCACCAGTCCCACGTCACCCATATCCCTCCTCACTACATCCATCCATCTAATCAGCTGACGCCCAGCACTCCTCCCAATCACTGGCATGTTCATAGCTCTCTTGATTGGTTCCACCTCCTTTCTTCTTATTATATGGCCATAGTATCTCAGACGAGCTTCCCTAACCTTCTCCTTTACATTACATATACCACAAATTTTTCTTATATCTTGACTCTCCCTCCTTTCCTGTAGTGATATTCCAGCAACCCATCTCACCATCCTCATCTCAGTTCTTTCCAACAATCCCTCCTCTTTCCTCTTAAGTGACCAAGTTTCTGCCCCATATAATAGCACGGGCCTGATAACTGTCTTATAAATCTTCAAATTGAGCCTTAATGGCATTCTCTTGTCTAAAACAACTCAAGTTAATTCTTTCCATTTTCGTCATACTTCTTTCACTCTCTGTCTCACTACTTTCTCAGTACCTCCCTCCTCTGTTATTATTGATCCCAAGCAGTTAAACTCAGCGTTCTAGTTTAGCACTGTACCATCTTCCACTTGAATGTTTACTTCTTCATGCCCTCTTTACTGCTAATTATTAGCTTTGTCTTTCAAATGTTCACTTTCAATCCTTTCTTTTCTAGGGCTCCTTTCCAGGCTAAAAAAAATTTCTTGCAGTTCTTCTTCTGTGTCTGCTATAATGACTAAATCATCTGCAAACATCAGTTCCCACAGTTCTTCGATGTTCCTTAATTCTGATGTCAAAGTGTCTGTAACGACAAGGAACAAGAATGGACTCAGAGATGATCCCTGATGGAGGCCAGCCTCCACAGGGAATGCCTCAGTCTTCCCACATTTCGTCTGTACCGTGTTAAAACAAACATAAGACTGTAAAATAAATCTGTAAAAGTAAATTAGCAATAGATTTAATATGACTTTCCTGTTAAGTATATGGAGGACACTTAATAGCACAGCATAAAAAATCCTCTCCAATATAAAGCTGTGGTAGGAAGTAAAATTATACCTGCCCCAGATATGGTAAGGTCAGGTCAGTCTGTTTAGTACACTAAACTACATGGTGTGCCTCCAGCCACAGCCGTCACCCCTTTCATTCCTTTAGTTGCACTATGATTCTTACAGATCAGGCCTATAGAAGTCACTCCAAAACATCAACAGAACAAGGGAATGTTTTACATTCCTTGGAAGTCATGAGATGCCTTGCCCAAGCATGGTACTGAAGCAATTAACCTTCTTTTTTGCATATTATTATTATCATTATTATTTATAATGAGCATAATGAATGATCCTTTACTATACACTGCGTTAATTAGGCTAAAAAAAATAATCTACTAATCTGGATTAGCCAAATTGATTCTCTGCCGGACTCTTGCTACCAGTAATAATGTAGATAACATCGTTTTCTACTTGTATTCAAAGATTTCACTTCTACATCAAATTGCAGTAAATTACGTAATTATCCATAACCAAGTTCGTGATCTTCCTGTTACAAAAGCACTTATAATACAACGACCGACGTATGTTACATGTGGAAAGAGATAACATATTTACTGATGAAGCCTACGACAATCGAGTTTTCAGAAACCTCCGTCTTTGCAGCAACTCCAGAGTCCATACTTACCAGAAGAAATTACACGCAGGAAATATACATATATATATATATATATATATATATATATATATATATATATATATATATATATATATATATATATATATATATATATATGTATATATATATATATATATATATATATATATATATATATATATATATATATATATATATATATATATATATATATATATATATATATATTAATCTTCTTTTTGGGGATGAACAGAAAGACTTGGAGTATAAGCCCAATGAGGGGATATTTCAGGCAATAAATGTAAAAATTGTTCTTTCAAAGGAGATAGCTCCCCAGTAAGAAGGCCATTTAAGAAAGAAAAACACTTTAAATTCCACTTGCAGAAGATATAAAAGTAGTGATGAACCTTAGTGCATGCATAATATATATATATATATATATATATATATATATATATATATATATATATATATATATATATATATATATATATATATGTAACGGCCATTTCTGAGCCTATACTTGATTTAAGTCTCTGTTTTATGAACAGAGGTTTGATCTCGCTTATCCCGAGACATTGTGCGATAGCAGTAACGTGAGCCGGCATCGTAAGTTATATCTTTCCCTAACTAAAATCTAAGGACTACTGGAATGAGATACTAAGTACAAAACTAAAACCCTTTATTGACAAAAATCAACGAAAAATAACCTTAAAAATTACGAAAAATGAAATCCAATGTTTCACATAACTATCAGAAAATCTTCTAAGGAAATAATGCTCCAAAATTATAAACCCCCAATTACAGAAAATAACTCATCTGTCAAAACATGAACAAGTCAATCAATTAAAACAGGTCATCTCAAATGTCATACCACTCTCATCCTCGTAGGAGGGAGAGAGGAAAAAAGAATAGGAATGGAGTGGAACAGAAATACCTGTGAAAAAAAAACGTCACATTAAAAATCATAAAATGTAAAAAATTGCAGAAATACATCTTCCACTGTCACAGGAGATACCGTGTGTTCATAGTTCTGAAAAACAAAGTCCAAAAACGTATATGAATTCTTACTCACTCCACAAGTCCTCTGGGACAGTCTCCATGTGAAAAATCACTCACATCTTCAGACACACATGAATCGGATCTCACAAGTCCAATTCGAACAACAGTTCGGTTCCTCCCATTATATTCATTATGTAACGCACGAACGAACGTACTTTTGTATGGCATCATTCGAGGTCAAAGTTCGGCAAGACACGCCTCTGTACTTCAAGGCGTCACGTAGTACACGTACACACCATACATTATTAAGAAGCATCCTTCAAATACCGGATTTTGTAACTGGTTCAGCTTCTAGAACGTTCTTTGCTGAAAACGCATTTCCCAGCCCGTGTCTTGTCACCAAGGTGGTTTCTTCGACCCTTGTGGTATGCGAATGTTTCGGCAGTTTCCTATCTGCTGCGTGTAGTGAAAATGGACCCTGCGAACAGCTGACCCAACTTTTCAAAGGTCACCTTCGTGAGCCTTTACAGATTGCTCGGTCCACGCACCTGAGGTGGACCCCACCTCAAAATGTCTAGGTGCAAAACTTATATATATCTTATAACACAGATATTATAGCACAACCAGTTCATTCAAGAAACGCATTAATCTAGACGATTTCACTCCTGGTACTGCCTCACGCGGAAAGGCCTGCGACTGCACCAGTCCAAGCTGAATGTATTCTTGCGTCGCCCAGCGATCCGACGAAAATGAATGGCTCGCAAACTCTTTTTGCACGACCCAACGTCTCCTCGAAAGTACGGCAACATGAAGACATCCTGCCCGACATCTCTCCAAAGTGCAGAAGTAACGTTGACAGCTTTCTCATATGTTGAGGACGGTGAAGCTATTCCAACCTCTCCATTTCGAGGGAGTGGTATTTTCCGTGAGTCGGTCATATCGACAGTCATATCAAAAGTAACACGTCTATTCCTATACCATATTATTACTGAACCAGATAAGACTATTAGTACAAAGGTCATATGTTCTCAATGTGAAACAATTCCAAGTTGGTACCCGGAATTTCCATAGTCAACTCACTACCAAGTACACTAACTCTAAGGAACCATTCATAAAAATTCTATCCAACAGAAAAAAGTACTCAAGAACGAAAGGCAATCCTAAACATCTGAAAGGTATCATATGTCGTAAAAGACATCAAGGTTCTACTCCGGTTAGCGAATATTTCGCAATACCTGACTAATTCTCAACACCATAGCAATTGACGTAATGGCAATCGCTCCTATGATCTTAACAACTACAATTACTCATGGTACAGCTCCCTTATATTTTAAAAGAGAACTGAAAAATCCCAAATATTCGAATTCGATATCCCTATCAAAACCTTCCTAAACCTCTCCGAAATCCTAACCGACATATCCCAATCCGAAAAAGATCAGACCCGTTCGGTCCGATATACTAAATACCTCCCCAAAACAAAATCCTAAACAACAAACCCTGATTCTGTAACTCTAGATTCAAAGATATTGGGTCAGACGACAAAACACATAATAACATAATAACATAATAACACAATAACACACGGGTCAAATCTCGTATGAAATTAGCCCATGTCTCAATTCCCAAAATCATATGAAAAAAAACCATTAACTCAAAGTAACCCATTACTATCGCCAAGTGCGAACGATGAAATCCCTAACCGCAGTTGCGATCCATATAAAAAAAACAAAAACTCAAACTCATATATCTACAAAACTCTACGGCATTCTGCACACAATTTACACTAAGTACTGCAGCTTACATCAGAAATCACAATGAACCCGAACTATTAAAAATTCGTAAAACTCTACGGAGTAACGTCCTCCTGAATTACAACAAACTACAAGTCATGCCCATTTACAACCCATTAACACCCGAAAGGAAAAAAAATGACCCGTAACTACCCATTACCATAACAACAATACAACCCAGGAATGCATCCATGCTAATACCCATTAACCCGTCTTTTTAATCTTAGAAATATGTGTCAAACGAGACACACCTGTGTTTTCATTCACAACAATAAATCTATTTCCCAATTTTGCTTCAGGTCTATACGGGATTATAGATACTTTCTTTATTCCCAGTAAAATTAGCAAGACCGTCTAAAGTCTTATTTATAAACTCCCTACCATTGTCTGTGATCAGACATTCTGGAACACCATATCGACAAATTATCCCCTTAAAGAACGCTATAGCAACTTCCTCAGCTGATTTGTACTTCAGTGGGAAAATCTCGACAAAGCGAGTCAACTCATCAACAACTACTAATAAATGTCTATAACCATAAGCGGACTCTGAGAAGTTACCCAGAATATCCATATGCACTCTCTGAAACGGCCTATGTGGTATGGGATATGAACCCAAACGACACGACACTGTCGTCGCTGGCTTATTCGCATTGCAAATAGCGCACTTCTTCACAAAGGCTTCTACTGCGGAAAACATATTTTTCCAAAAAAAAAAACTTTGACCTGACGTTTTCATACGTCTTGTCTACACCCAAATGAGGAGAACCAAATTTACAATGTACAATGTCTAGAACTTGTGGTACTAGACTCTCTGGCACGATGATTTGTGTAATCTCACCCATGCTTCGAGTACTTCGCAAGTTATACTTAACTTTTCTCACCAATAAATTATTCTCCAACTCTAGACCAGAAAAAGGCAACTTATACCCTTTCTTCGGTGAAACTCCCTTAAGAAATGCCTTAGCATCTGACAACAATTTATCTTCATCTTGCTTTTGTTCCAGCAAGCCTATGTCCCAAGTGACATTTTCACCCGTAATATAACACACTGCGTTACTCTCACTATCACGAATAACAATCTCTCCCGAGACTGCCGACTCACTATTTCTCCCCGAAGTATGCACTGTAGGAACGTGTATGTCCACTACATGCGATTAGACACCAAATATTTACTCTCTTCACCCACACAGGATTCGGTGTGTATTTCCTCATCCTCGACCGGAAAATGTCTGCTCAATGCATCTGCAACTACATTATGCTTACCTTCAATGTATTTGAGGTTTGCATCAAAATCTCTCAATGTTAGGAACCAACGTGCTCTCTTGGGCGACAAATTTGGCTTATTAAAAGCTCTAACAACGGTTGATGATCTGTAAAAATCTCAACTTTATTTCCCAACAACAACATCTTAAAATGAACAAGGCTAGAGACGACTGCGAAAGCCTCCTTGTCCACAACTGACATCAGCCTTTCGTTACTACCACGCGTTTTGAACTTTCTGCTATAAAAGCAATTGGGTGTAATTTCCCCTCAAATTTCTGCATCAAACACGCACCTATACCTTCCTGACTCGCGTCAGTCACTAAGGTGAACGGTTGACTAAAATCTGGAAACTTCAAAACTGGTGGGTTCACCAAAGCGTTCTTAAGCTTCTCAAAAGCTAATTGTTGCCTATCACCCCAAACAAACTTAACGTCTTCTCGTAACAAATCTGTCAATGGAGACGTTATTGTAGAAAAATTCCGCACAAAACGGCGAAAGAAACCCGACATATCCAGGAACGAACGAATCTGTTTCCTGGTTTTGGGAACTGGAAAATTCACAATGGCTTTAACTTTCTCATCATTCACTCTGACTCCCTCTTTAGTCAGTCAAAAAAAAAAGGTCAAGTTCACTTCTCCCAAGGCCAAGCTATAAAAGGCCACAAAAAAAAGACACGGGAAAGCGCTTCTCAGGCACAGAGAGAGAGAAAGAGAAATTCGTTTCCCACCCTCTTACAATGCATCGAAGGCCTGATGATGCTTACAGAAAAAAAAATGCTAACACCAAACCTCGGGGCTCGCTCTGTCTCCAACGGCAAAAACTGCTGGACCAACACTTCCCTTTGTCCAAACGGAAAGTGTCACTCAAGCAAAGGCAAGGGCTCTGCCCTCATACTCACACGCACATGCCCACACGCACACACGTGTGTGACTACAAAAACCAAGAAGTGCATTCACACTTGTGCAAAAACTGTTTGCACCCCGCAACTCATAAATATCACGTAGGATACTACCCAAATATTAAAGTTCCCAGAAATAACCCAACAACCAAATATCACCCTTACATAATACACGCCGATGCGTACCGCAGATTGCTATATAAAAAAAAAATACAACACACCATAATACGCTCAGCGCTTCACTAGACGTGGCAAAGCAAGTACGACGCTCCGCCCAAACTCGTGACGCAACTACTATGTCACCGTGGTGATGACGTAACACACTCGTTGCAACCGAAACACTAGTTAAACACAACGATAAAAAAAAAAAAACACAGTTGTCCCTATCACCAGTTACAACACAACGAAAAGGACAATTTCACATCAACCCAACTAAAAAAAAAAAAGAAAAAGATAACATCACAACACTTACGTTAGCAGCGCGCGAATTTCCATCAAGCGAAGAGAGAGAGAAACAAAAAACACTCACGCGTCTTCACGTGTTTTAACACAAGCATAGCGGTCTTAAACACTCTTCACAAATCACTAGCCAGCGAGAGAGATGGTCGCAGCTCGCTCCCAGCAACTGCTGACTCCCACAAAATCCTATCCTGAGATGCCAACACTAATTTATATCTCTTCGGAAACGTATACATGCCTAATTATTTAACACCTTCTAACTGCCCTAACTAGCTTATACGCTATCTTTTACGCTACCTTTTACGCTGCCACCAAAAACTGTAACGGCCATTTCTGAGCCTATACTTGATTTAAGTCTCTGTTTTATGAACAGAGGTTTGATCTCGCTTATCCCGAGACATTGTGCGATAGCAGTAACGTGAGCCGGCATCGTAAGTTATATCTTTCCCTAACTAAAATCTAAGGACTACTGGAATGAGATACTAAGTACAAAGCTAAAACCCTTTATTGACAAAAATCAACGAAAAATAACCTTAAAAATTACGAAAAATGAAATCCAATGTTTCACATAACTATCAGAAAATCTTCTAAGGAAATAATGTTCCAAAATCATAAACCCCCAATTACAGAAAATAACTCATCTGTCAAAACATGAACAAGTCAATCAATTAAAACAGGTCATCTCAAATGTCATACCACTCTCATCCTCGTAGGAGGGAGAGAGGAAAAAAGAATAGGAATGGAGTGGAACAGAAATACCTGTGAAAAAAAAAAAACGTCACATTAAAAATCATAAAATGTAAAAAATTGCAGAAATACATCTTCCACTGTCACAGGAGATACCGTGTGTTCATAGTTCTGAAAAACAAAGTCCAAAAACGTATATGAATTCTTACTCACTCCACAAGTCCTCTGGGACAGTCTCCATGTGAAAAATCACTCACATCTTCAGACACACATGAATCGGATCTCACAAGTCCAATTCGAACAACAGTTCCTCCCATTATATTCATTATGTAACGCACGAACGAACGTACTTTTGTATGACATCATTCGAGGTCAAAGTTCGGCAAGACACGCCTCTGTACTTCAAGGCGTCACGAAGTACACGTACACACCATACATTATTAAGAAGCATCCTTCAAAAACCGGATTTTGTAACTGGTTCAGCTTCTAGAACGTTCTTTGCTGAAAACGCATTTCCCAGCCCGTGTCTTGTCACCAAGGTGGTTTCTTCGACCCTTGTGGTATGCGAATGTTTCGGCAGTTTCCTATCTGCTGCGTGTAGTGAAAATGGACCCTGAATAGCTGACCTAACTTTTCAAAGGTCACCTTCGTGAGCCTTTACATATATATATATATATATATATATATATATATATATATATATATATATATATATATATATATATATATATATATATATATATATAAGAAATATCAACACACAGTTACCTGTAGAACAGAAATAAATTTCTGACTCACATCAGGATCGAACCCAGATCTTTCAAATGAAAGACCAGAGTGCTGCCAACCAGGCCACATAAGTCATAAAAGAATTTGGAGCCTGAGTACAACTGCACCCAAGGAATTGCCTGGGCAGGATAACTGCTTGCATACCAGCGTGTTTTCCCCAACTTCCCGATTCAGCAGTGACCCAGTTGACAGCATTTCATTCGAATGATCTTTTCTGAGTGAATATGACAGAAATATCAACACATAATTATGTGTGGAACAGAAATAAACTTCTGACTCACATCAGGATTGAACCCAGATCTTTCAAATGAAAGACCAGAGCCCGGCCAACCAGACCACACAAGTCATAAAAGAAGTTGGAACCTGAGTACAACTGTACCCAAGGAATTACCTGGGCAGGCTAACTGCTTGCATAACAGTGTGTTTTCCCCAACTTCCCGACTCAGCAGTGACCCAATTGACAGCATTTCATTCGAATTATCCTTTCTGAGTGAATATGATAGAAATATCAACACACAATTACATGTGGAACAGAAACAAGTTTCTGACTCACATCAGGATTGAACCCAGATCTTTCAAATGAAAGACCAGAGCCCGGCCAACCAGGCCACACAAGTCATAAAAGAGGTTGGAACCTGAGTACAACTGTACCCAAGGAATTACCTGGGCAGGCTAACTGCTTGCATAACAGCGTATTTTCCCCAACTTCCTGATTCAGCAGTGACCCAGTTGACAGCATTTCATTCGAATTATCCCTTCTGAGTGAATATGATAGAAATATCAACACACAATTATGTGTGGAACAGAAATAAATTTGTGACTCACATCAGGATCGAGCCCAGATCTTTCAAAAGAAAGACCAGAACACTGCCAACCAGACCACACAAGTCATAAAAGAAGTTGGAACCTGAGTACAACCATACCCAAGGAATTCCATCTGATAAAAGGAGGCCATAAAAATGCCAAAAGGTAGAAAGTTAATACTATATATTTTGGAGACAACTGTCTACCTTGACAAGCAAGTAATGAATGAAATAAGAGTTACAGAAAAGCGGTATTTATACCAAGAGTTCCAGAGGTCACCTGTTACGTCACTCCAGATAAAGCTTCTCCTTAATCTTCTTAATCACTGATTGGAGGAAGATTTTATCTAATAATATCTGTGTCCCAAGCTCCTTTTGAGAGGTTCAGCATATTTCTTTATTTAATCAATGCTGATTCTACCATCTGGCTTTTGAACCAACAATTGCTGCTATAAATTGTATGTGACAAATTCCAGTTTATTCTGTGATTATGGTTATTTATGTGGTTAAAAACAGCTGAGCTCTGTTGGCCATACCTTACAGAATGTTTATGTTGTATTAATCTCTGAGAAAGTGATTTACCTGTAAGACCAACGTAGGATTGGTCACAGTCGAGGCAAGGGATTTTGTATACTGTGTCTTTGGGGGATTGGCTTTTGTTGGACGTTATTCAGGGATTTGGGTAGGTAAAAGCAAAAGGATTAGAGTTTCCAAGGATCTGTGTCAACATCCCACTCCTGCCCAGGTGTGGTATTTTTATTTTATTTTTGGGATTTCTCTAGTCTTGGTTTGAGGACGACGGTATTAGATTATGTTTGCTTTATGGGTTGCTTTCTCAATTACATGGTCAGGGTGCTTTAAAGATGACAGCTGCTTACGGATTACTTCAATTTCCTTTGGCAGGAAATCCGGGGAGCAAATCCATAAGGCTCTTAAGAATAAATTGCTGGCTACGCCAATCTTGACAGAAATGTCATGGTAACTAAAATAGTGAATGTATGCAAGTTAAAATGCTGGTTTTCTGTATAAGGTAAATTTGTATTTTGTCGTGTCTCTAATTATTAAAACATCAAGAAAAGGAATTTTGTCTGTTTCCCATTCAACTTTAAATTTGGTGCTGGGCACATGCATTTAATTTTTAAAGAAATTCGTTGAAATTGCCCAACCTATTATCCCAAAATGTTAGGATATCATCTACATATCTCATCCACAGCATGTCTTTAGGTTTTATTGCATTTATTACTATTGTCTCAAAATATTCCATGTATAGAATGGCTAAAACAGGGCTGCCCATGCTGCACCCGAATTTTTGTTTATAGAATGACTCCGAATGAAAAGACGTTATTTGATGCACATAATTCGACTAACTTTATTATTTTATCTAGGGCTGGTGGGAAATGATCTGAAAAGCGGTGCTAATTTTTCTCTAAAAAACTTTAGAACATCCTGTACTGTTACTTTTGTGAATAGGGAATCTACATTTAAGCTGAAAAGTTTTATGTTGTTAATTTGTGACAGAAATCTTCAGAATGTTTAATGTGACTGGGAGAAAATGTGTCTAAGAATGGGGAAAGGGGGCCAGCTAACCAATTAGAAATTTTATAACTGAAAACTCAGGCACATGAGATAATAGGTCTGAATGGAAGATTATCTTCATGGGTTTTCATGACTTTAAATTTCTCCAGTAGTTCAATGCTCTTTTAGTCTTTGCTAATTAATCGTACTTTTCTAAAAATAAAATCTTTAGCGGCTTTATCAGCCTCTTCATTTCCTTTAATCCCTACATGGGCATGTTCTCATTCTCGTTCCTCTCTCTCTCTCTTGTCTCTCTATTTCTTTCTATCTCCTCTCTTTTCTCCTGGGCGATTCTCTCTTTCTCCTTCTCTTGCCTCTCTATCTCCTCTCTCTTCCCCTGGGCAATTCTCTCTTTCTCCCGTTCTTGCCTTTCTATCTCCTCTCTCTCTTCTCCTGGGCAAGTCTCTTTTTCTCCCTTTCTTTTCTTTCTATCGCCCTCTCCGCCTTTGCAGCGTCTAGGTTCCCCTGGACCTAGTCCCGTAATTCTTGGCCTGACATTCCCAGGTCTTTTCCTGCCTGCATGTAGAACTTAAAGTCCTCATTGTGTTGGGCTCTTGGAGTCGACATTTTGACAAATTTAGTTGGTAGGGCCCTCTAAAGTTAAATGAATTTGGATTGAGAAATAAATGGGATCATGAAACGATTTAGGCGAGGGCAACCAGGAGATTGGAATTATTTTATCTTAATAAGATGGGAGGGGGGTGGCCTGAATGGCTAAAATAAAGAAATACACTTTATCTCTCGCACGGCCTCAGCGGGTTATTTCAGAGATTGTAGGTGTGTTGCCTCATAAGACTTAGAATTAATTTCGTCGCGGAGGACGTGGAACTTGTTTCCTCATGTGGGACGAGGAATTGGTGGACTTCGTGGAGGATTTGGAATTTAAGGCATCACGTAGGACGAGCGTCACAGAGGACATGGAATTTGTGGATGTCACGGAGGACGTGGAATTTGTGGACGTCACAGAGGACATGGAATTTGTGGACGTCACGGAGGATGTGAAATTTGTGGATGTCACGGAGGACGTGTTTGAGGACGTCATGGAGGAAATGGAATTTGAGGATGTCACGGAGGACGTGGAATTTGTGGACATCACAGAGGAAGTGGAATTTGAGGACGTCAGGGAGGACGTGGAATTTGAGGACGTCAGGGAGGACGTGGAATTTGTGGACGTCACGGAGGATGTGGAATTTGTGGACGTCACAGAGGACGTGGAATTTGAGGATGTCATGGAGGACGTGTTTGAGGACGTCATGGAGGACATGGAATTTGAGGATGTCATGGAGGACATGGAATTTGTATTTCGTCTCTTAGGACTTGGAAATTGGATTCGCCCCGTAGGACTTGGAAATTCTGTCTCGTAGGACATGGAAATTGGATTTGTCCCATAGGACTTGGAAATTGGATTTGTCCTGTAGGACTTGGAATTTGGGTTCGTCCCGGTGGACTTATTTGCCTCATAGGATGTGGAATTTGGATTAAAAAAAAATTTTGCTGAGAGTGGCCCGACTGTGGACAAAGTTATGGAGACAACTACTCGGGCAATGAATGAAGATTTGGGTAGGCACGTGGGGAGGGGAAGCGGGGGTGAAGGTCGTCTGACTCTAGGCTGATGCGGGTTATTTTTAGACACTGGTTGAATGAACCCTTTTGTTTACAAAACACTGTCTGGGCTTTCCTGACTGCGGGGAAACTCCCAGGATGGGCGGATAATGGTGAAATAACCTTGTAATTTTGCCTAGAAGCGGAGTTCAAATTTCGCTTTCCTAACACTTGAACTTAGTTTTAGCTAACCTGAGAGAGAGAGTATTTCGGCAATGCAAACTGATTTTGTCTTGTCCCACGTGGGAGTTTGTCCTCGCCTAAATAATTCGAGATTCCGAAATGTGAAGTGAGAAATTTTGCACACAGGAATTTTTTCGCACTATTCCTCAAAAAGAAAATGGTTAGCACGCACTGTTTCCTAAATACCTATCATGAAAGGCATGCATTAACAAAATCTAACACGGTGGGTCTCTTCTCTCAGTTGTTACATGCGTCCCTATTTCCCTAATTTCCTAGAGTCAGTCACGTTTGTAAAAACTTTTCTATGCTAAGATAAACACATTACTTATGTGGAACTTCTTGGTCTGTGCGCATGGTATCAGGTTCGGAATTGTCTCGCACCCAGCTTAGCTTTGCTAATCGCAGATTTTGTAAGGATCGGATTGAGTGATATACTGGGTGGGTGTTGACTAGTTTATTGGTGGTTCCTTACTGAATGCATGTACAGAATCTTTGAAGTTGTTATTGGCTGATGCGAGCCGCAAAGTAGTTTCTACACACAGACAGGGCAAAACAGATATTATGTTTTGGACATCTGTGCTTGTCGACAGACAAACAGATGGCGATTGTGAGAGTCATAATAAACGTACAATGATAAAACATATATCAATGGAAAGGCCAGGAAATTCCAATGGCCAATTGCATGAGATTCGAGGCAGATTAATGAATACAATGCAGTAGCATAATATATGTGAAATGGCGAGACGTTTGGCGTCTTCACAAACAGTTTGATACAGAAGATTCGGTGGAACATTATGAGTACATGATTGAAATGCTTGCATGGCACTGCAAGTAGTGGTGATTGTACATAAATCGAGACAACAATGGTTAGGGAGAAACAGACAGAAATATTGTATGGTAGAAGTTGCGTTCCTTGAGAGAGAGAAAACGGGATGCTTTGTCTTGTTTCCTCCGACGGATGACACACACACACACGTGTGCCCGTAAACCCGTAATGCGGGCTCTTACAATACTCCCCCCTCAAGCAAGGCCCCGATGCGGAAATCGTCTTGCTGACAATTGGAATGGGCGCGAAGGGCTTGGGATTTGGGCAGGTGGGAGGCTGAAGGGCGGCACCGGCCAGCAGAACTCAAGGAGGACGGCAGCGGGTTGAAGGGTGACGTCAGCTGATCCTTCGTTGGTCAGGTCGTCTGGTACGAGTTCAGGGGTGGCGGCAGCCTGCTTGGAGGGGGGTCCAGGGTTCCTGTGGTGGGGTGGGTCATCTCAGAGGGTCGGACATCTACTGAGAACTCGGGAACGGCGGGAAGCGGGTAGGCGGTGAAGGGCTCGCTGGCGTGTGGGTCATCATCTTGGGTCAGACGTCTGCCATCGGCTCCTTCGGGTCACTCCGGGGTCACCAGTGTAAGGATCGGATTGAGTGACATACTGGGTGGGTGTTGTCTAGTTTATTGGTGGTTCCTTACTGAATGCATGTACAGAATCTTCGAAGTTGTTATTAGCTGGTGCGAGCCGCAAAGTAGTTTCTACACACAGACACGGCAAAACAGAGGTTATGTTCCGGACATCTGTGCTTGTCGACAGACAAACAGATGGCGATTGTGAGAGACATAATAAATGTACAATGATAAAACATATATCAATGGAAAGGCCAGGAAATTCCACAAATGGACATTTGCATGAGATTCGCGACAGATTAATGAATACAATGCAGTAGCATAATATATGTGAAATGGCGAGACGTTTGGCGTCTTCACAAACAGAAACATACATACAGTTTGATACAGAAGATTCGGTGGAACATTATGAGTACATGATTGGAACGCTTGCATGGCAATACAAGTAGTGGTGATTGTACATAAATCGAGACAACAATGGTTAGGGAGAAACATACAGAAATACTGTATGGTAGAAGTTGCGTTCCTTGAGAGAGAGAAAATGGGATGCTTTGTCTTGTTTCCTCTGATGGATGATGCACACACACGTGTGACCGTAAGACCATAATGCGATCTCTTACAATTTGGTGAGTTGCAAACACAACAAAGCAACAATAGGGGGGAATTACAACCACAAAACCAGATCTATGGGAAGGTCGCCATTTTTATGATTTTCCCTGGTTTTCTGGATTTGTAGAACATTTTAACAAGTCAGCAATGGAATTTTACTCACTTGGCCTTGAAAATCTGACTTTATGGTCCAGAGAATCATAAAAAGAAAAGAAAAAAGGGATGATTCATATGAGCTTAGGGCTCTACTTCATGAGGGAATGTTACGTAAACACTGGGGTTAACTAAAGTAATTGTATTTACAATAAAAGGATAAAAAAAAAATGGAAAAGTAAATAATACTGAGGCTTGCAAAGCCCGGAGGTCTTCCTACTGGAGACTTGAATGGTCGCAAGGCACAGCCCAAGAAAAGTCCATGGCAAATGGGTCCCTCTGCAAGAGAGGTTTAAGGATTACATGCCAGTAAGGGAAAATATAAAACATACAGATGGATCGAGACTACACTGAGGGTGCCAAGGTCTCGAGGAATGAATGAACACTTAACACTGGAACACAAAACACTTGAAATAGCACTGGGTAAAATGGCACACTGGATACAGAGATATACTGGCACTCAATAAACACTTCTAAGGGCAAAATGTCGTGACTGAAAAGTCTTTACTTGTACTTTACTTTGGAGGGGGGAAGCGGGTCTCTGGCGAAGAATGACGAGGGGAGATCGCACTCGTTGTACTATACAGTAGTTCACATGGAATGTCCATTCATGTGGTGACGAAGGAACTGGATCCGAGTCAAGAGGGTCAGGTGGTGACAGGAGGGGGGGGCGCACCTCTCAGCACCTCATAGCGATCTCCCACGTGTGTCTGGTTAACTGAAAAGATCTTCCTGTCCTGGCTCCTTTTAAGGCATCTGCCGAGGGTAGGGGCCCTGATGTCGGGCCCGTATGATGACTGTGCCCAAGATGCGTCATCTTGCAGGTGTCTTGACCATCAGCTTGCATCTCCCCAGATGTCCTGTGGAAAGATAATTCAGCGTGATCACTCTGCCTCATAGAATGATTGTTTTAAGCAGCTTAGTTCATTTAAGCTGCTTAAGGGAGTGGCACTTAACCTCTTATCCTTGCCCCTTTTGACCATGCCATCCAAATGTCTGTCCCAGGTAAAGGGAAGGGACAGATCAGAATACTGATAAGTTTTATGTGTTGGTATCTGGGTCAACTTAGGTCGGCTATGCAGCGACAATCCCACTCTCAACATTCTGAATGGTCAGGTTTTAGTGATTTCTTCCTAATTATAATATATATATATATATATATATATATATATATATATATATATATATATATATATATATACATACATATATACTATATATAACCATAGTAGTTTATAGATATATATATATATATATATATATATATATATATATATATATATATATATATATATATATATATATATATATATATATATACATATACATATATACTATATATAACATACATAGTAGTTTATAGATATATATATATATATATATATATATATATATATATATATATATATATATTCATATATACATAATATATATACACTATAATTATTAACCTATTCTTGAAAGATGGAAGCACGTACTTGTCAAAAACCTTCATGGGAAACATGATGTGAACCACAATTCCCATTATCCGGGATATTATTTCCATTCCAGTATCGTTAAACCATATTTTTTATTTTTTTAACTGTTTATTATATTCTATTTATATATTACCACGTGTGCACATTTTGTTCTAATGTAACATTTCAAGTTTACTAGTTTGACTTACGGCCATTGTCTTGCGCACATTAACATATTTTTCTTCAGTGTGGAATGAAATGGAACATAGAATTCAAGCCAAAGGCCAGGTGCTGGGCGCTATGAGGTCATTCAGCACTGAAAGGGAAACTGAGAGCAGAAAGGTTTGAAAGGTGTCACAGGAGAAAAACCTCAAAGCAGTTGTACTATGAAACAAATTGATAGGAGAGGGTGGAAAGAACGACGTAAGAAAGAGAATATGAACGGAGGTATAGTAAAAGGAATGAAAGGGGCTGCAGCTAGGGGCCGAAGGGACGCTGCATAAAACCTTAACTGTGTGGGGTGCACTGATACACTAACCCCCTACGGAGTTTCTTCAGTGGGACATTTTATATTTCCATTTACGTCTAAAGACTGGAACCTGCGTGATATAGCGTATGCAAAATTCAAAAGTATGGAATACTGTTCTTGTTTATCTCACGCACGATTCTAAAGCGTCTTTCATATGCACTGATACTTGTGAAAAGCCATAATCGTAAATTTTTCCAAATGGAGAACTCTTAGATTACAGTATTGGAATTAGAATAAACGCCCTTTCGAGATTGTAAGAATATTAGCAGGACTTATATAGTTACTTTTCCTCCAAACTCTAAACCATACCCGAAACGTTCTTCAGAGTGATCTCCCCATTCATCACCGATTTTCCTTTGAGCTTCAACCAGTTGTTAAGAATAATTTGTGCGGCAAGTGATATTAATCAAACTGAATTGCAGTTACACATTCGATATATCTTTTGCTTAACGAAAACGTCAATTCTTTAGGACATTCTATAATACAGTGCTTTCTCCGGAAGAATGAGGAAAAGAAAAGTTATAATTACATCTGGTCAGTGGGCAACAGCGAGTCCCTCTAATCCAGACGACCTTGGGATCTACCCTGATCTTACCCTAGCACACTGTGGCTGATTGGAAGATGTATGATAAATGTAATGATGGATGTTTAAATATAAATATTTTGCTGGAAAGAGGAAAAGTTCCAAATTTCCCTGTACATGTACGTTTTAATAGATAATTTTAAGGTTTCAAACCAAATGGCACTCGCTGTTGTGCATGGATTGCACAGTTAAAAATGGAATCACTTGGCATCTAGACTTGGGTCTAGCTGCGGCCGGCCTGCTAAACCGGCATTTGAAGTCAGACTTGTGAGAAGTGAACGCTGTGCTTTCGTTATTTTGCTGTGCGCTGGTGAGTGTCAATTGCCAATAATTCTGGTAATGATTTTATTTGATGCCATGTTAATGTAATTAGGCTAATTACGAGAACAACGCGAGACAATTAATCTAAAGCTATACATAGAAAAATGTCTTGAGGGAAAGTCTCACTTAAAACTTCGTGAGTTCAGTAACTAACATACCAGAAAAACGTGTCGTTGATGATATAATGATATACTTTGCATACTCGGTAAATTACTATGAATTCATCGTTACCGAAGTAATAATACAGGCCTAGACCAGATGGCCAAACCTGGGAGGTTCCTTGTTTATTATCGATGGAATCAACAAACGTATCCCAGGATCGCGGTCCAGAACCGTGCCCAAGACAAAATTATTTTCATCTTTTTTTTCTCACGTTAGATGGACGAAATTAAAGGAGACCGAATTCCAAGCCATTGAACAGTACTCTAGGTATATATGTAGTATATATATATATATATATATATATATATATATATATATATATATATATATATATATATATATATATATATATATATATATATATAAACGTAGGAACAGTGTAGAAAATATAAAAGGCACAAATCTCCTGGATCTTCGGCCGACAAATGATTTACAAATATGTTTTTATTTTTCCAGCTTACTGGTGCATCCCATTCATTAGGGAGGATATTCTGACGATCATATTTGAGCGGCTCAGGTTTTTGTATTACAACCATATATGTATATATATATATATATATATATATGTAACGACCAGGTGGGTCGTTATGCAGGTTCTTTAACATACTCAGGACGGGGCTGTCATGACTGACGGCAGATGCAACAAACAAAGGAGGGAAAACAACAAAAACAATAAAATGAGCTTAATATTAATTTATTTACAAAGTTAAGTTATATTTACAAGTGAGTCAGGTCTGGTAAAAAGATAAAAACCATAAATACAAAAAAAAACAAAAGGCAGCACTAAACAAAATCAAGTTAAATAAACAAAAAGTAGCATTAAGAAAAAAAAAGGCAAAAATAAACAACAGCAGGCAGAAAAAAAAACCAAACATACGTCCTCCATCGGGTCACCAAGACAGCCCTCAGCTGCACAACAGGGACAAGACCCCACAAACCAGAATACCCCGATGGAGACGTCAGGACAGCCTCACGCTGTCATCAAAGATGAGCAGCTCGTGGTCACACGACTACTCATGGTCACACTCCACCTCTACGACGTGCTCCACTTCGTAGGCGTGCTCCAATTTGCTGCTCAAAAACTCGACCAACGTCGACTCCAAAAACTGCCTGCTGCTGCTGCCACTGCCGCTACTCTCGCTGCCCTACCAGACCCGACTGGCGAAAGAAAAACGGCAGCTCACCGACGAGAACATCAAAACAAAAAAAACTTGAAGGTAAGGAGGCAGCAATCCACAAAAGGGAACGAGCGGGGAACCAGCAGTTCCCGCAAAACCATCACTTAACGTGACACCTCCCCACCTAAAAGAAAAAAAAAAGATTATTTTTTTTTTTTACACTCATGATCCCCTCCAATGCCGTAACAACCCCGCCAGCCAAAACAGAGCCGCCCTGTCACGGTCGCCATTGTAACGACCCGAGTGGGTCGTTATGCAGGTTCTTTAATATACTCAGGACGGGGCTGTCATGACTGACGGCAGATGCAACAAACAAAGGAGGGGAAAACAACAAAAACAATAAAATGAGCTTAATATTAATTTATTTACAAAGTTAAGTTATATTTACAAGTGAGTCAGGTCTGGTAAAAAGATAAAAACCATAAATACAAAAAAAACAAAAGGCAGCACTAAACAAAATCAAGTTAAATAAACAAAAAGTAGCTGCAAGAAAAAAAAGGCAAAAATAAACAACAGCAGGCAGAAAAAAAAACCAAACATACGTCCTCCATCGGGTCACCAAGACAGCCCTCAGCTGCACAACAGGGACAAGACCCACAAACCAGAATACCCCGATGGAGACGTCAGGACAGCCTCACGCTGTCATCAAAGATGAGCAGCTCGTGGTCACACGACTACTCATGGTCACACTCCATGACGTGCTCCACTTCGTAGGCGTGCTCCAATTTGCTGCTCAAAAACTCGACCAACGTCGACTCAAAAACTATATATATATATATATATATATATATATATATATATATATATATATATATATATATATATATATATATATATATATATATATATATGGAGCGTTACAGTTTCGTATGCTGTGGGTTTCGTCTGCCGATATCATCGAGACCCACCACCAGGTGGCAGTGGGTACGGCCAGAGAATCGGGGACGGAACAAAAAGATGGACGCAACCGGACGTGAAACCGACCCTAACCCTGACCCTAAACGGCGTGCAAAAAACGGGGAAAATTTGATTTATTTATAGCGACCCAGGTCGCCACCGAAACTAACGAAACCGACCTAACCCAACATAGGACGGCGTGCCCTTATTATTCGCTTTGGACCCCAGAAGGGCCGTGAAAATAGTAAATCTATAACTTTTCGAAATAGCACGTACCTCATTCAAGTCGGAATCGGCGACATTAGACCGCATTTTGGCGGGTGTTGAAAAGGCTTTATTTAAGGGATATGCACGTTTAATTAATTGAGGAAAGCTTTTAAAGGGACAAGGGACACGCTGCCTTCGTCACACTTGCCACAAGTCCCGCTGAAATCGTCAAGTAGGCCACTTTTCATTAGGTAAACCAGCAATGAACGCTCTTCGTGACACAAAACCCCTAAATCCATAAGGGTCACTAGATTCTTAGCCCCAAATTCCACGTGGGTCGGATACGACACGGAAGACACGAAAGTAGCCATGTTAGCAACTCTTGAACCCGGGAGAGACTGAGGAAGGTCGCGGGGCATTTCGGGTCGTTGGTCGTCAGCTGTTTGGGTGGAACTACTTACCTTGGCGGAGGGAATGAGTTAGGCGGCCCAGCATACGAAACTGTAATCTACCCATATATATATATATGCACACACACAATGTATATATGTGTGTGTATGTAAGGCGGCTACATAGGGAGAGCACAATGGTCACAACTACAATCACGCTTTAAATAATGAACTGTGGATGAACTCCCTGTGCAGAAAACTTAACACAACATTAGCCACTCGATACTCTTCAGCATCTTGTCAAACACAAATCTTATCTTGCACGCATTTTCGTGCATCCTAGATACTGAGGACCTTTCTTTTTAGTGCCTCTTCCACATCACCTATTCAACACCTTATAGGTCTTTTTCGCTGCCCTCCTAAAACTTCCGAATTACACACTCTTTTTAACAACCGATCGTCCTCCATTCTTTTTATATGGCCAGACCATCTCAAAACAGCTATGGTAACCATCTTGCAACCTGTATATATTTATCTCCACATTTTTAAGCTTTCAATTCTCCCTGTGGCACATATACTATGCAAACAATTAATCTTAACAGCCTCGACATTCCTCCTTTCATTTGCATTTAGGATTCATTCCTCAGTTCCATTATGCCTTTACGTCTCTTCCCCTTGGAGCAGTTGTTAGCCTTCTCGGTCTCAGCTTGTAATGCGGAGGGAGTTACTTGTGCCACGCCCATCTCTACCCTCATCACAGTCGACTAACTATCTAATATAATATATATATATATATATATATATATATATATATATATATATATATATATATATATATGTGTGTGTGTGTGTGTGTGTGTGTGTGTATACTGTACATATATATACATTACATATATATATATATATATATATATATATATATATATATATATATATTATATATATATATATATATATTCATACAAATATTATATATAAGCATGTAGCATGTATATATATATATATATATATATATATATATATATATATATATATGTGTGTGTGTGTGTGTGTGTGTGTGTGTGTGTGTGTGTGTGTGTGTGTATACTGTATATATATAAAATATATATATACATATATATATATATATGTGTGTGTGTGTTACACATATGTATGTATATACTACATCTGCAGAACTCCACTGAAGGATGGACGAACGCTGTAAGCTCTGTACATATTTTTACAAATACATTTCTAAACAACAGTAGTACTATGGATCCTTCTGCAGATAACTGAGAAGCATGATACAGTGATATTATATTTCATATATATATATATATATATATATATATATATATATATATATATATATATATATATACATATGTATGTATATATACATATATCTTTGTGTTTTCCTTAAGTTGTCTAATCTCATGAGGTTGTCTCTAGATATACCCGGTAGGGGGGTTAGTGTCGTCAGAGCACCCCATATGGTGCACTGTAGGCATTACTGAAGGTTCTTTGCAGCTTCCCTTCGTCCCCTAGCTGCAACCCCTTTCATTCCTTTTGCTATACCTCCATTCACATTCTGTCTTTTATACTTCTATCCACTCTCTACTATCAATTGTTTCATTGTGCAACTTCGAGGTTTTCCTCCAGTTACACCTTTCAACTCTTAATTGCCCTTTCAGCGCCCAATGACCTCATAGGTCCCAGAGATTGGCCTAAATTCTATCCATCTTCCATTCCGTCTCCGAATATAAAATAAGGCTCTGTCACATTGATCCTTCTGTGAAGAGTGAACATAGTATGCAAAAAAATTGCCACGCTATCAGCCACTTGCACCTGAACTGAAGGCTCAGCGGTATTGCGTCAACATCTCGTCTCCTTTCCCGCGCCAGATATATTGTACTTTATCTTGTATGTACAAGCACACGCCCCTCCTCTTATCACTTTAGCCACTCCGTACAAGAAACCCTTACTAGGATTTCATCCTCTCTTTCCTTTGCGTATTAAGTAAGAGTACAACTAAACCTCCTTCACTCTACTATTAATATTGGTCATTGTTCTTTTGAAGCTGTATATGTGAGGTAGAGGTCAGGGTCTCACTCTTTACCTTGTCCAGAGCTACAGTCGTGATTCTTGCATACTGTGTTTATAACGAACAATATGCAAATCACGATTTTCGAAGGAAAATTTGGCCGTTTTACTCCCTCTATGAAAATGGGCTACATGGAATGGAAATTATTTTTATTCCTTACTTTTATGAATCACGCATAAGAGAACAGTTTAGACGCAGGCAAATGCGAGAGAGAGAGAGAGAGAGAGAGAGAGAGAGAGAGAGAGAGAGAGAGAGAGAGAGAGAGAGAGAGAGAGAGAGAGAGCACTGTAAACTTCATTCGAAGACTGGGTATTAGGCGGCAAGTGTTAAAAATTATTTATTGTATATATTTCCATTTTCTACACTAATATATCCATACACACACAAACATATATATATATATATATATATATATATATATATATATATATATATATATATATATATATATATATATATATATATATATATATATATATATGTGTGTGTGTGTGTGTGTGTGTGTGTGTGTGTGTGACGTGACGTTACATGACATGTTAACCTCTTACGAAGAGATTCTACTGAATTCAGAATTCACTGGCATCGTTTTCATGTACAGTACGTCATAATTCTCTATCCAGTGAAGTGTACTGTACATACAAAATTAACGATAATTAAAACTTGGTAATGAAAACGAAAAATGCTAATTTCAAGATGTAGGATAAAGTACGTCTAATACTCGAACAAACGACGTCAGTAAAAGTCAACCAGTGTTCAGCTCCTACCTAGAAGCAAATTGCCTACCCTCTCCCCCTCCGCTGTATTTGTGTTTGTATGCAACGTATCAAAGACGTAAATTTTTAAAATCACGCAGATAGCCTTTCATTGACATGCTTGATGGCGTTTTCAGGCGTGTACGCAATGGCGAGTAGCTACGCCGGTACTGGAGATTGAATTATACATAGCCTACTCATAAGCAGTAAAATTTTGTCATGTAGCAATACAACTGATATAGCTTTTGGACTGAGAGGAATAAACTAATATTTCAATAAACTTTCCGTAATCCTCATTGTGTGGCTAGAGAGAAAAGTATGAAAACGATTCTTCACGTGACTTGAAATTTGTCATTTTGCCGCGCGCTAGTCTGCCGCAGTGTGTTA
Source organism: Macrobrachium rosenbergii (assembly GCF_040412425.1). Taxonomy (NCBI): domain Eukaryota; kingdom Metazoa; phylum Arthropoda; class Malacostraca; order Decapoda; family Palaemonidae; genus Macrobrachium; species Macrobrachium rosenbergii. Next base: position 66,861,661 of record NC_089745.1, read on the forward strand.
CATGTGGGTCCTGCGTTAACAGCTGGGTTTAGAGAGAGAGAGAGAGAGAGAGAGAGAGAGAGAGAGAGAGAGAGAGAGAGAGAGAGAGAGAGAGAGAGAGAGAGGTGTCTCACACACTTAGACGAATCACGTTAGTGAGGCATGGTGGCAGGATTTGCCAAGGTCGGCTTTCACTGATCATCGAGTATGAGTCACAAGGAACAGGACACCGACACTTTTCTACAGAATTTTACTGAGTTACCAAATCAGAAACTAATACAAGAAACTTTACTTTTAGAAGAAGTGAGTTACAGTTTTATATAAGACTTTCCATATACTGATAAAAAGTAGAAAAATTTCTAATTAAAGCAACACTAGGTCCCGCTGACAATGTCTGCAAAATGCAGACTTGGCATGTTTTGTCCCTTTACGGCTTCTTGAGTTTATTTTCCACGCTCTTTTGTACAAACTAAGTTCTCCTACACGCCATTAAATACCACTTCCTTTGAGGTCATAACACCGACCCTGTCATTGTTCCCCTGAAAGTAGTAAATTAGATTTTCTCGCTAATCCGTACGTCTTGTTGTGATGTTAAGAGCTTTAGAGCCACATATTTGGTAGGGTCTTTTTTTCAATCTCCATAATCGCTCTAGGTTCGTATAATCTTTCAGCATCGTGACATGTTTCGGTATGTGCTTTACCCCAGGGATCTCGGACACTGTGACCCTTCGGATATTACAGGCAAAAGGTTAAAAACCTCATTTTAAATCAAAATCGTAATTTTTACTAGCAATCAACGCGGTTCTATCAGTGATATGGAGTTTCTCCTTTGACGACACGCCCTTAAAATCTCTGTGCTTTGGGATATATGAAATGTTCTCATACAAAAACGTAATGTTATATATATATATATATATATATATATATATATATATATATATATATATATATATATATATATATATATATATATATATATCCCGTTTAATAACAAATGTTCAACAGATGTCAGTATTTCTTTTTAAATGTAATATTTCTCGATTTTGTGAAGTTTGCTTCTGAATTAGTTTATCAACTGTGGCACTCGAGTATTTCTTCTTTTGTTTTCTAGACATTATGTTCCTGTATTGCTTTAATGTGACAGTATTTTCATAACGTTCTTTTATAACGACAAGCAGACACTTCAACTTCCGCTGAGCTATTCTCATCCAAATTACACTCGGTCACTTCTACCAAATTTAATCTGTCCTTATGTTTTGGGGCTTACATTTTTAATGATCAAGATTAGTACATGGAGCAAGTCCCAACACACCACTTTATTATCCTTTTTAGGTCGGCCACACACGTGCAGTTTTAACTGACAGTTATGACTGTTCAGTTATAACTGACGTCAGTTAAAAATGAAATGCACACACACACACACAGTTCAATCCCTCAGTTTTTACCATGGATTCCGAGGAGTACGATCTTGCCGCTCTCGTTGTATGCTTTGTAATGCTACAAACAAATAGAAAAAAGAGAACTAAAATGCGTAAACAGTGGTGCAAAAAGTGGTTACGAAGGCGAAATCAATGTTCTGATATTAAATTATTAAAGGAATTAAGTGAAGAACCAATTGATTTTTCACATATATTTTCATCTTGTTAAACATTGTTATTGATTACAATAACCGCGATAAAAAAAACTGGCCTTTTATGGCCTATGACATTTTCGATTAATTTTCATATAATTTCACTGTCCTGAAAGCCATTTCTCATCTTGTAGGCCTACATTTATATTGCAAACATTGGGGTCTTTAGATGTTCAGTCACTGATAACACCACGGAATCTTCAGTAAAGTCACTGCATCAGACTTTACGCGGTCAATTATTTAATTGAAATTTAAAGGAAATGCCATTTTCGGTAATATTTATTTTTAGCAGCCTTTTTAACTATTATATAAATTTTGTTTGTAAAGGTAATGTTGCCTAACTATGGTAATACTTTTGCTTTTGTACAATGAACTTTCATAGTTTGTGTTTGAGGTTCCATAGTGGGGGTACACTAGAGAACAGATTTCTTTACTCAAATATACTTTAAATCACATGTATGTATTAATAGATGTACACACACATAAGCACGCAAATTTATGTGCGCGCGTGTGTATGTATATATATGTATATGTATATATATGTGTGTGTGTGTGTGCGTATGTATGTTTATGTAAATACGCATATTTAGTTAGTTATCATTTAGTGGCAGCAATGCATTCATTTGTAAAGTTTCTATATTGCTGTTTTCTGTCATTATTAGTATTTTACAGTTTATATGTAAAGAGTTACCCAAGAAACAAGGAAGGTTTATTAGTGCCACAGGCAAGGTTCAGATCAATAGAGTTCAATGAATCCAACAATCACTTCGTTTTGTTTACGTGCCATCTCAACAAACTGCACTCACCACTACCACCTGTAGAAATGAGAAATTGAGAACTGTACAGTTACGAATCCCCACACACGCTCAGTTTAGTAACTCCTTTCAGTTAAAAATATGGAACATTGCATTTGTCTCAGTTTAACTGTACAGTTTTGTTGAACTGACGAAATGAGCAACTGAGATACCCACACACGTGCAGTTTTAACTGACAGTTATAACTGAACAGTTATAACTGTCAGTTAAAACTGCACGTGTGTGGCCGGCCTAACACACTGATATGTGTCTGCTTCTGGATTCAGTTTATACTTCATATAACTGAAATTTAATGGCAGTAGCTCTCATCCCGTGGTGGTTGGGGGTTACCACCTATACATGGAGCTTTGCATGTGGAACCGTAAATAATAACTTTTCTCCACGCATGACAAGCTAAAAGGAGGACTAAAATCTTCATCATACATTTTGGACACTGGAGTATTGGGTGACTCGTTTACACAGGGAAAGAATTTTAGAAATACATTCCCTGGATACTTCATACAGCACTTAGTTCGTACGCGCGAGAAAACAACACTTACAACATTATCACCTTAGTACCACTAACCCATAAAGAAAAAATTCTCAAACCACCAATTATCACCTGTGGTAACGACCGTAAACAGCGCCACGTCCCCCTCTCCCGCTCAGCTGATCATTAGTTGTTTTCTCGCGCTCCCTGATAAAGGGTTTCTCGGCTTCGCTTCACTTGCAACTTAAGGATTACCTTATTCCTGTTTTGTCACCTGCTTTATTTTTGGATGCTTATTCCCAATATGGATTCGAAGGATTATCGTCACAGGACTTTGACAAGTGTGACTCCAGACGCAGCTGTAAAAATTGCAAGACTCGGATGAGTAGCCTGTCTAATGATAGACATTCTATTTGTAATTCTTGTATTGTAGGGGGCATTGTACGGAGAGTAAGAAATGTGCCGATTGTGAACAATGGTCATCTGATGAGTTTGCCAGATATGTCAAACATCAAAAATCTCTAGTGCAAAAACGAAAATCTAAAGCTAAGACGGCTGCTATTCAAGGGGTTATCGAGGAGCCCTTAACCGAACCTTCTCCGGGTAATAGCAATGATGTTGTAAATGTTGCAGATGCTTCCGGTGAGCACCTGTCAAAATCTGATATAATTGATCTTATTAATAAATCAGTCAGTCAATTTTCTGCATCTTTTTCGGATCAGATTGCTGAATCGATGCAGATGTCTTTTATTGAATTAGGCAATCTTTTAGATAGAAGATTAGGGACTGAAGATGATGTTGTTTGTACCACTAACCCTTCTTTTTCAGACATTCCCCCGACTGCCTCGGTCTGCCATTCCTCTAATAAAGGAATTAATGATCCGCCTCTGCTTAACCCCCGAGAAGTGTCATGTCGGCATGGGGGGGAACCAGTTGGCCCGGTGCAGTCGGGTATTTCTTTTTCCCCTGATATTATTAATTGTATTGATTTTGTTAAAGCTAGGCAATTAGGTTTAAATATTCCTGAGCAAGTAGCTCAACTTGTTTATTCTCAGCGATCTGACGTGCGTCATGGTTCAGGTGTCGCATCTCAGGGTTTGCCGTGCAGTATAGATGCGAATCTTGATGGGTCAGTTTCTCAGGGTCATGGTGATGGTGTTTTTCCTCCGCAAGGTGTTGGGTCGTCGCAGGTTTCTCCTGCACCTGTGGTTTCGCAGGTTCGTCCTGTCATTAGGTTGTCGCAAGATATTCTTGCTTCTGGGAGTTCGCAGGTTCCACCTGTGTCCGGTTTGTTGCAGGCTCTCCCTGCGCTGGGTTGTTCGCAGGCTTTGCCTTCGTCTGGGATTGTGAAGAGTCAGTCCACCTCTGCGATTTTGGTGTCGGGTTCATTGTCTGGGTCTTCGCAAGGTGTTCCTGCTTCAGATATTTTGCAGTCTCACTCTTCCGCTTCTTTTTGCAGAGTTCAGCTGCTCCTTGTCATTCGCAGCTTCATCCCTCGTCTGGTGAGAGTAGTTCGCAGATTCCTTCTGCTTCTACTTCTGTCCCTTTGTCTTCGCTGGGTTCTTCACTTTCTTCTCAGGCTCCTGGGTGTTCGTGAGATTCGACCTTTCCTCCTCCTCCTCAGAAGTCGGTTGGGTTTGATTTTTCTAATTTTCAGTCTGTTTCTAATGAGGATGATGTAATTGGGGATTCTGGTTCTGATTCCCCACTGACGAGGTTTTTAAGTACCTAACTGGGCTTTCCATTCCAGAATCCATTCCGGAACCTTCCAATCCTCCAGTAAAAGGTTGGTGCCTTAGAGAAGATTTATTCCTCCAAGGTTAAGGAGGGTAAATCAGAGCATAGAGTCAATCTTTACGATAGAATTTCGGAGGTTATCCAAGATGTTAGAAATAGATTTCAATCTCTCACTATCGGAAGGTAAGGTTTCACTTTGTCCTCTTCCTCATAAGAAGAAATTATATTTAGCTCGGATTCGCCTGATCTTGCGGGTTCTCCCAAACCTAACGTAGCTTTAGGTAGGCTTTCGGCCCCTGTTTCCTCAGAAGAGGTCTTTGAGCATCTCAGTATGATGAATGTTCCGATTAGAATCTTTAGGTCGTCACCAGCTGGAAAATAATTTTTTTTTCTGGCTCCTTTCCACTCTCCTTAACTTCATTAAAGAATCGGGGTCCCTCCGGATCCCTCGATCTTTGAGGCTCTCATTCAGTCTTTTTCCATTTCTCTAGTTAATTCCTCCAATATTGCTGCCTCTATCGCTACCTTCCTTCAAGTCAAGAGAAGGGAAGGTATCTTATCTCATTTGCCTCCGCATGTACAACAATTCCAAAAGACCCAATTATTGTCCTCCCCCTTAGCAGGTCAGGATTTATTTGAGCAAGAGACTCTAGAAAGAGTCATTAGTGAAGTTAAAGATGACTCCACTACTTCAGCCCAGTTAGCTATTTCTAAGGCGGTCAAACTGCCCTCTTTTTCTTCAGCCAGGTTCCTCCGGAAGGCCTCTTCTGGTGGTTCTGGGGTTAATGTCGGCGCCTCTACTTCTGGCTCCGGTAGAGGTAGGGGCTCTTATCGAGGCGGAAAATCTAATTTTGTCAATAAGCGTGCGGCTTCTCCAGCGCCGCAGGCCCCTCCTGCGAAATCTCCCCGTGGGCGATCTCCTAGAGGACGGGGTTTTCGCCGCTAGGAGTCATTCCCTTGTCCGGTTCAGATTGGCGGCTGTCTGTCCCTTCACTGGACATCTTGGAGGGACAAAGGTGTAGACTCGTGGGTGGTGGAAGTCCTCAGGGAGGGGTATGCGATTCCTTTCCACACCCCTCCCCCTCTCTCTGGGACTCCCATCACCCTCGATTCGTATTCCCCTCTTTCCATCAGAGGGATAGCGCTGGAGGAGGAGATCCGAGCTCTTCAGCAGAAGGGTGCGATCGAGCCCGCGTCTCCGTCTCCAGGCTATTACAGCCGCATGTTCGTGGTGCCCAAGGCGACCGGAGGATGGAGACCCATTATCGATCTCTCCATCCTAAACACCTTTATTGTAAAGACCAAATTTCATATGGAGACTACCCAGTCTGTCCTTCAGTCCATAGATCTGAAGGACGCCTACCTTCAGATTCCTATTCGTCCATCTTCACGCAAGTTCCTCCGCTTCGTAGCTGGAGGCAGGGCTTGGCAATTCAAAGTCCTGTGTTTTGGTCTTACTACGGCACCTCAGGTGTTCACGAGGATAATGGCTCCTGTATCTGCTCTTCTCCACCAGGCCGGAGTAAGGATACTCCGGTACCTGGACGATTGGCTGGTTCTGGCTTCTTCGAAGGAAGCAATGATCCGGGCAAGGGACCTGGTAATAGACCTGTGTCAGACTCTCGGAATTGTTATAAATTTCGAGAAGTCCAATCTGACACCCTCTCAATCTATGACTTACCTGGGGATCAGGTTGGAGTCCTCGATTTTGAGGCTTTCCCGACTCCCTTGAGGGTAGAAAGGTTCTTCTCAATAGCAGAAGAATTTCTATCCTCAAGGGAGCAATCTGCGGCATTTTGGAGGGTTCTCTTGGGCCATCTGTCTTCTCTGGCCCATCTAGTTCCTGGAGCTCAGCTTTGCATGAGGGCACTCCAACTGGCTCTCAGGAGGAGCTGGGACTTCGACGACGACTCTGTCCTGATCCCTTGGGACTCGGCTTGTCATGACGACCTTCTCTGGTGGATGGAAGAGGATCGTCTTGCATCAGGAATCTCTCTCGTGACCTCCCCACCAGAGCTTCTGTTTTGGTCCGACGCCTCGGACGTGGGTTGGGGCGCAAATCTGACGAACCAATTCGCCTCAGGGATTTGGTCCAGCGAGGAATCCGCCCTATCCATCAATGCAAGGGAGCTGATTGAGGTGGAGAGGGGTCTTCACTTTTTTCAAGATTTGCTCAAGAGCCGAACGGTGGGTGTCTTCTCGGACAACACGACAGCAATCTCGTTTTTGAGACATCAGGGGGGGACCCGCTCAGTTGTTCTCAACGATATAGCTCAGAGAATCTTGAGATGGACGGAGACCTTGCAGATCTCTCTCCGCCCTCAGTTTGTTATGGGTCGCTGCAACGTGATTGCAGATGCTCTCTCAAGACCCAACCAAATCATAGGGTCAGAATGGACGCTGGGCATGGAAGTTTTCAACAAGCTAAGGAGGAGATGGCCAGTGAACATAGACCTGTTTGAAACATCGCTAAATCACCGTTGCGATGCTTATATTGCGCCAACCTCGGACCCTATGGCTGTGGGGTGGATGCGATGTTATACCCGTGGGACAATCTTCAGGCTTACGCTTTTCCCCTTTTGCAATGATCCGCCAGGTGATCAACAAGCTGAAGTCTTCCACCAACTGTCAGCTAACTCTAATTGTTCCACTATGGCTTCAAAGGAGTGGTTCCCAGATTTGATGGAACACCTTCTGGAACCACCTGTTCCTCTTCCACCCAGACGGAACCTTCTTCGTCAACCTCATGTGCACAGGTTCCACAGAAATCCCCAAATGCTTCGTCTTCATGCGTGTCGACTCTCCAGCGATTCGCGAGAGCCTCAGGGTTCTCTTCTAGAGTGGCTAAGGTCCTTAGCCACTGCAGAAGAAAATCTTCTTTAGCTTCTTATCAATCTAAGTGGAAAGTCTATAGAGGTTGGTGCACGAAGCAAGGACATTCTATTTCGCGTCATTCCATTCCTAAGGTTATGGAATTCTTTCTGTGGTTATGGGAGCATCGTCATTTCTCTGTCCCTACCATTAAGGCTTACAGGTCTATGCTTTCAGCAGTTTTTAGATTTAAACTACCCTCCATCAGCTCAGACCTGGCCATCAGAGATCTCATTAAAGCCTTTGAGATCCAAGCTCCTAAGAAGGCTTCCTCCTTCCCTTCTTGGGATCTTAATGTGGTTTTGCAAGACCTCATGTCTTCTAAATATGAACCCTTGGCATCAAAGGACCTAAGGATCATGAAGAAGGTCCTCTTTTTAGTAGCCTTAGCCACAGCTAAAAAGGTCTGTGAGCTCCAAGCCCTTTCCTCTTCGGTCCCTTCCTCAGGAGAGGATTTAGTTCTCTCTTATGTCTCCCACTTCATGGCGAAGACGGAATCGGCTAGTAAGCCTGTTCCCAGGTCTTTTATCCTGAAGTCCCTCAGAGACTTTGCAGGTGATCTCCCTGAGGGTTCACTTCTTTGTCCAGTTAGGGCATTGTCTATTTATCTAGACAGGACTAAGGACCTCGTCCCGCGTCCAAGTGTCCTATTTATTTCTCCTAAGAGACCCAGGAAGAGCATTTCCAAAAATGCCATTTCTTTCTTCCTGAGAGAAGTTATTTCTGGTGCTGGAGCACTGGGAGGTGTAGGGGGTCCTCCTCCCAGGGCCCACAGCATTAGATCTATAGCCACTAGTGCGGCTTTTCTTAAGAATTGTTCTATCTCTAGGGTGCTGGAGGCCGCATCCTGGAGATCCAATTCTGTCTTTTCTCTATTTTATTTTAAAGATATTTCATGCAGTTTAGATGGTTGTTCCTCTTTGGGACCTTTTGTTGCTGCGGGTCAGGTCATTAATTAATTAACTCATTATTTATTTTATATATTTATATGGTTAAATATATATTTTAAAAATTATTATATTTATGTTCTGATTGATTAATAAGCAATTTATTAGGTTAAGACATTAACTTCATTATTGCAATTTCCCGCAGTATGTTTGGGTTAAGTTCTCGAGTCCCTGGCAGGGCGAGACTAACTTGACATGACTAGACTGTTCTCATATAAGAGCAAAGTGGATGTAGGGCTATGTTGCCTCCACACTCTTATCCCTGAGACTCATATAAGAGCAAAGTGATGATGTTGCCTCCACACTCTTATCCCTGAGACGTCAGACCTTCGCATACCTGACCTCCATGAGTCAGCAGAACTCTGAGTCTAGGTGAGTACGCAGCTTCCTTCTATTCTTACCAAGTCAATGAGTAGAATAGTTGGATAGGTCACTAATCAACCTCTAGTACGATCGATCCCACCTCCAGTAAAATTTGGGAATCGTGCTGTATGAAGTATCCAGGGAATGTATTTTGAAATGGAATTTTCATTCTAAAATTAATTTCAATATACTTACCTGGATACTTCATACATCCCACCCACCTCCCCACTCTCAATGTGGGGATTACTGATGATCAGCTGAGCGGGGGAGGGGGACGTGGCGCTGTTTACCAGTCGTTACCACAGGTGATAATTGGTGGTTTGAGAATTTTTTCTTTATGGGTTAGTGGTACTAAGGTGATAATGTTGTAAGTGTTGTTTTCTCGTGCGTGCGAACTAAGTGCTGTATGAAGTATCCAGGTAAGTATATTGAAATTAATTTTAGAATGAAAATTCCTGCTGAAAGAGATAGTACTTTATCTCACATTATCGGATCATATGTGTAATAAGTTAGATTCAAGAATCTATTTGGAGGATACTCAATTTATTGTATCTTATTATCTGGATTCATAGACAACTACGGTTACAGTCAGACATATAATTTTTGTTACTTAGGAACACTCATTTTAGAAATTTTGACAGATAAATATGGTACTTTGCTAAGGAAAATTTTGCTAACGCAACAAGGTCTTGATGCTCTACGATCTGCAAGAAGGGGCTCTGTATCCCTTAACTGTCTAAATTGACAGCCTCCTGTCACGGCTCAAAAAAGGAAAAATTCGGTAATCACAGGAACAGAGGAGCTGAGAGGATCACATCTCATGGACATCTGGTTCATTCAAAGTCCAAGTTGACAGTAACAGAGCAGAAGTTTACATCTGGTAGAATGTCATGAGCCTCTTTTGCTATGTCTGAAACCTTAAACATTTTAATTACATGCGCTTTTATTTAGAAATCCAATGAGCTGAATATGTGAGAGAGGTGCGAAATAATGAGCAGGAAGACAAGTACTGCTGGTTTATTGATGAAAACGAGCTGCTTGTAAAGCGGGATGGGGACTTCTGCGTAGTTCGCAGAGACCGCTGGTACAAAGATTTACAGGTGACCTGAGGTCAAACTAATTCCTTACAAAAACAGGACAGGTTCATACAGAGAACATGGTGATCAACAATGTCTGACACATAAATAACTCGTTACTTGTACATAAAACATGATTGTTAAGAAAGACAACATATATACAGGTTACAATTATGATAAATATATATTCCAATCGACCTTAGGTCGAAAAGGCACCGCACAAAACAGGATGTTCTCTACAGAGAACACGTTGAGTGGGGAATTTACAATACTCCCCCCCCAAAAGACGGAGACAACGTCTGATTAAACCAGGTATCTGCTGGGGCGACGAAGGGGGCCTCTCTTTCTCGATGTCAACTGGAGAGGGCGGTCGCCTTCCCAGGAAGTACCAGGGTAGCTGGTACTTCCAGTTTTCAGAGGAGCAACAAGCCATGAGGGACGCCTTCAGAGACCTGTGGAACCTTTCCACCATTCCGTTGGCTGCGGGGTTGTAGGCGGTGGTGCTGTGGTGAGTGGTCCCCATTAGATGTGCCAGGGCAGTCCACAGCTCGGACAGGAAAGCGGGTCCCCTGTCTGTCGTTATGTCATCTGGGACACCGAACCGGCTGATCCAGTTGGAGAGGAGGGCTTCCTCGCATGCACTGGAGGTGGCTTCTTCCATGGGTATAGCTTCGGGCCACCTGGTGAAGCAGTCGACAACTGTCAGAAGGTACCTGGCTCCTCCTGATTGGGAAAGAGGTCCTACTACGTCGATATGGATGTGTCCAAAGCGTCTCTATGGCTGGGGGAATTCGTCCACTCCCAATTCTGTGTGCTGACCCACTCTGCTTGTTTGACACTGCATACATCGTCTTGCCCAGGCCGTCGCGTCTTTCCGTATGCCGTGCCAGACGAACTTCTCCATCAGCAGTCTGGCTGCTTTCCTTCCGGAGGGGTGGGATAGGCTGTGGATGATGTTGAAGACCAGCCGACGTCTGGAGGCGGGTACCAGGGGAAAGGGGTGTCAGGTACTGACATCGCTCAGTAATGTTGATCCTCCCAAGCCAAAGGGCACGTCCTTCCACTTCAGCGATGTGATGGCTGTACGGTAGGCTGGGTCTCAGGGTCAGCAGCTTGTTCGCGGGCGAGGTCCTCGTAATCGATCGCGAGCTGTATGGGATTGATTTCGATCCTTGAGAGGGTGTCGGCTACCAGGGTCTTCCTGCCGGGGAGGTATTTGATGGTGCAGGTGAACTACATGATGGCTACGAGGTGTCGCTGCTGCCTAGAGGACCATGTGTCGCCCAGCTTCGTGAAGTGGACCAGCGGCTGGTGGTCAGTCCAAATTGTGAAGGGCATCCCCTCCAGGAGGAACTTGAAGTGCTGTACCGCCTGGTATGCTGCGAAGAGTTCTCAGTCGAAGGTGCTGTAGTGGGACCTGGCAGGGTAGCCTCCTACTGAAGAAGGCGATGGGCTGAGGGGTCCCTCTGATGACCTGCTCCAGGACTGCTCTGCAGGTGACGTTGCTGGCGTCTGTCGTCAGCTGGAGGGGAATGCTGGGGTCCTGGTGGGCCAAAGATGTTGCTTTGGCGAGGGCAGCCTTCATCAGGAGGAAAGCCTTCTGCTGGTCGGGGCCCCACACTAAGGTCTTTGGACGTCCCTTCAGGACCTCTGTCGGGGGGGGGGCATGGTGTGAGCAATCCCCAGGATGAATCTTCTGTAGTAGTTGACCAACCCGAGGAATTCTTGTATGGTCCTGATGGAGGTTGGGGTGGGGAACTTCTCGACGAATTGGACCTTCAATGTCATTGGGTGGACGCCTTCCAGGGATATCTCGTGACCCAGGAACTCCACCTTATCGACTCTGAAGGTGCATTTGTCAAACCTGACAAAGAGGCCACTTTCCTGCAGGCGCTGCAGGACCTTCCAGATGTGTCACAGGTGTTCCTCCCGGGACCTGGAAAAGATTAGGATATCGTCGACGTAGCAGACGCAGAAGTCCAGGTCACCCAGGATGCTGTCCATCAATCTCTGGAAGGTCGCGCCTGCATTCCTCATGCCAAAGGTGGAGAAGGCGAAGACGTAGGACCCGAAGGGCATGACGATGGCGGTTTTGGGGATGACCTCCAGCGTTACTGGGACCTGAAAGTAAGGTTTGTTCATGAGAATTACCTGTCAGATATATGTATAGCTGTATTCTCCGAATCCGACAGAATTTAAAAAACTCGCGGCACACGCAGTGTGGCCAGGTGGTTAGTACCCATTCCCGCCGCTGGGAGGCGGGTATCGGGAACCATTCCCATTTTCTATTCAGATTTTCTCTGTCGCCGGTACTGTCAACATCTGTTTTCAGTACCTCCGTCTTTGGATTTTGTAAACTCGTTATTTTCCACATAAGTATTCTCTTTGACTTTTGGTTTTTGACTTTGGATTGTGGATTGGCATACGCTTTTGTGGACTGTTTTTGGATTTGCTTTTGATTACTCTTTGGATGATGTCTGGCTCTAGTTCTGCTAGCTTTAGAGTATGTTGTGTGAATGAGTGTAAGGTGAGGCTACCGAAGGCTTCGGTAGATCCTCACTCTGTTTGCATGAGGTGTAGGGGGCATGTTTGCTTGATTAATGATCGCTGCAAGGAGTGTGAGACTTTGTCGGATGCAAGCTGGAAGGTTTATGATTACTATGTACGCAAGTTGGAGCGTGATAGGATCAGAAGGTCTTCCTCCAGGAGTGCTTGTAAGAGTCAGGGTATTAATTCCTCTCCTGATAACCCAATTGTAGACATAGTATCACCTATCCCTGTGGTTTTGCCTTCGGTCCCTGAGGTTGTGTCTGCGGAGGGTATGGCCCTGACGGAGATTATGAACACCATCCGTGCTCTGGAATCGAAAGTGACATCGCTTCAAAGTGCAGTGAAGTGTAGTGATCCCCCAAGTGTTGTGGAGGGGGCGTCAGATCAGCCCCATAACACTTCTAGGCCTGGACCTCTGTCAGACTCCCAGGACTCAGGGAGAGGGCAAGTCGAAAGCCGCAAGAGGGTTACGGGGGCTTCGCACCGATCTGGCGTTCCTTCGGCAGGACCTGTTGTCGCTTCCCAGGCTGCCAAGGATCGTGCGCTTGCACATATCCTGAAGGACTGCTTCTCGTCCTCCGAGGCGTCCTCCCCGCGCAAGGGGTGGAGCTCTCAGAAGGACTCTCGTCCGCTGAAGAGAAGCTTCAGAGAGGAGGACGCTTCACGTCCTCTTTCTCAAGGCCTTGTTTCACCGTCATCTGGGTGTTTTGACGCTTTCCCGCCACAGAAGAGGACCAGGACGTCTTCAGAGGAGGACGTTTTTGAGCGCCCCAGTCGCTCCAGGGAGAGAGCTGTTTTAGCTCCCGTCTTCTCACAGGATCAGCTCTTCCCCCCGAGAAGGAGACCTCTCCCTCCAAGAGAATTCTGCTGGACATGCAGCGTCAGTTGGCTTCTCTCCTTGCTGAGAGGGAAGCAGAGCCGCGTCGTCGACGCAAGGACTCGAGGCTGCCTGTTAAGAGGTCCAGAAAGTCACCCTCTCCTGCGCCTTTTTCGTCATCTCCGTCACCTCCTTCGTCTCCCCGTCGTATTCACCGCTCGCTGGATCACCATCGTGACGTTCGTCTGCAGCATGACGCTCCGCAAGCAGCTATCCTGGACGCCTCTGTAGCTGCTTGTCAGGACGCTCCTCTCGCTACCGTGCAGGACACTCGGCTGGACGCTCGGCTGGACGCTCGGCTGGACGCTAGGCTGGACGCTCGTCAGGACGCTCGTCGGGACGCCTCTTTGGTTGCTCGACGTGACGCTTCAGAGCAATCAAATACTGCGGGGAAAAGAAGATCCCTTCTGCGTGTTGGACCGCAAGGCCTTCGTTCTCCCAAGGTCTTGGGAGACTCTCTGGTTTCTCCCATTGAAGAGGAGAAGTCTCTGAGTCAGAGCCTGCAGACCTTGAGCAACCCCTGCTTCCTCATCTACCGACTACCAGGTGTTAGCCGGTCTTCTCAAGGACTTGTTTGGTGACAAGTTCAAACCCTCGGCCCCTCTCTCTCCTCCTTCGCAGTTAGCTTCGTCCAAGACGAGGAGAGCGCCGGGGTTTGTTAAGATGACTTCATCTCTGGCTACGAAGAAGGCCTTCAAGAAGGTTAACACCTCGATGGAGGAAAGGAAGACCCAAGGCAAGACTTCTTTTGCCCTGCCTCCATCCAAGCTTAGCGGCAAGGCAGGTATGTGGTACGAGACCGGAGAGGACGTCGGCTCAAGAGTTCCTTCGTCGTCCCAAGGAGATTTCGCCAGCTTAGTCGACGCACCTAGAAGGTCCCTCCTGTCTGCAGCCAAGGTGTCGTGGACTATGTCGGAGATGGATCACCATTTGAAGGGACTATTCCGAACCATGGAGGTCTTCAATTTCCTGGACTGGTGTTTGGGAGCTTTGGATGTCAAGCTTAGAAGTCCCGACTCGATCAGCCTGGGGGAGCTGTCCAGCGTGTTGAACTGCATGGACAAGGCCGTCAGGGATGGCTCAGAGGAACTGGCTTCCCACTTTTGTATGGGCCTCTTGAAGAAGAGGGCCTTGTACTGTAACTTTACTGCAAAATCCGTTTCTCCGTCACAGAGGGCAGAATTGCTGTTCGCCCCGTTGTCGAGCCATCTCTTCCCCCAGTCTTTAATCAAGGATCTCGCCGCTAGCTTGAAGGAGAAGGCCACTCAAGACCTCTTGGCCCACTCGTCAAGACGCCCGGCAGTCCCTTCGACGTCGTCGTCGGGTCAGACCTCCAAGAAGAAGAAGCCCTTTCGTGGAGGAGCTTCTTCCTCGAGATCGTCTCCCCGAGGAAGAGGTTTTTCCAGAGGCGGAGCCCCACCTAAACCTAGGGGCAAGAAGTGATTTGCAGCTCCTCCAGACACCTGTAGGAGCCAGGCTTCTTTCGTTTGCGGGAGCCTGGAGAGAAAGAGGGGCGGACACCTGGTCCCTCGAAGTTATCGAGAGAGGATACAAGATCCCCTTTCTCGACACGCCACCTCTGTGCACGTCGCCCAAGGATCTGTCGCCCTCCTACCATCAAGAGAAGCAACAGATCCTTTTCGAGCTATCAGAGCAAATGCTCGAAAAAAGAGCTGTGGAGCAAGTCCTGGAGCTGGACTCCCCAGGATTCTACAACCGACTGTTCCTAGTTCGAAGCAGTCGGGAGGATGGAGACCAGTCTAGATGTCAGCAGACTGAACCGCCAGTGGTGAAGGAAAAGTTCACGATGGAGACGTCCCAGTCTGTTCTAGGAGCATTAAGACCAGGAGATTGGATGGTCTCTCTGGACCTACAGGACGCCTACTTTCACGTCCCCATACATCCCCAGTCGAGGAAGTACCTGAGGTTTGTACTAGGGGGACGAGTATTCCAATTCAGAGCTCTTTGCTTCAGGCTAAGCACAGCCCCCATGGTCTTCACGCTCATCATGAGGAATGTGGCGAGATGGCTTCACTTGGCGGGTATTCGTATCTCGCTTTACCTGGACGATTGGCTCATCCGAGCCTCTTCACAGTCAAAGTGTCTTGAGGACCTGAAATCGACTTTGGAGTTGACGAAGTCCCTAGGACTTCTAGTGAACGAAGAAAAGTCCCATCTGATCCTGACGCAGTCCATCATGTATCTGGGGATTCAGATGGATTCAGTGGCTTTTCAAGCTTTTCCATCCCAGGAACGTCAGCAGCAATGCTTAGGAAAAGTCTCATACTTCTTAGGGAAGGAAACATGCTCGGTGAGGGAATGGATGAGTTTGCTGGGGACCATTTCCTCGCTGGAGAAGTTTGTTTCCCTGGGAAGACTACATCTCAGACCGCTCCAGTTTTTCCTGGCAGAAAACTGGATAGACAAGGAGGATCTAGAGGAGTCCCTGAAGATCTCTCCCGTTGTCAAGAATCACCTGAGGTGGTGGCTCGACCCCTCGAGGTTGGCAGAAGGGGTTTCTCTACGCCTTCAGAGCCCCGACCTAGTGTTGTTTTCCGACGCGTCCAGGGAGGGATGGGGAGCAACACTAGGAGGGGAGGAAGTGTCAGGCACCTGGAGAGGGGAACAGGTGTCCTGGCACATCAATCTCAAGGAGTTAGGGGCAATCCTGCTGGCCCTGAAATTCTTCGAGAGCCAAGTGTCAGGCCGAGTGGTGCAAGTAAACTCGGACAACACCACAGCCCTGGCATACCTCAAGAAACAGGGAGGAACTCACTCCCGGTCCCTGTTCGTCCTAGCGAAGGAAATCCTGCTTTGGGCCCATGCTCGGGGGATCACGATCCTTACGAGGTTCGTGGCAGGAGTGGAGAATATCCGCGCGGACCTTCTCAGTCGGCAGCGTCAACTTCTGCCGACCGAGTGGACCCTTCACGAGGAGGTGTGTCAGGAGCTGTGGAGGTTATGGGAACGTCCCTTGGTGGATCTCTTCGTGACGTCAAGGACAAAGAGGCTTCCTCTCTACTGCTCTCCCGTACTAGATCCAGGAGCAGTAGCAGTAGATGCCCTCCTCTGGGACTGGAAGGGAATGGATCTCTATGCCTTTCCTCCCTTCAAGATTCTGGGAGGTAATCAGGAAGAAGTTCGCAGTTCGGAAGGGACGGGAATGACGTTGATCGCCCCCTTTTGGCCAGCAGCAGAATGGTTCACAGAGGTCATGGCCTTCCTGGTGGACTTCCCAAGGACGCTTCCCCTGAGAGTAGATCTGCTCAGGCAGCCCCATTTCGAAAGGTACCACAAAAACCTCCCCGCTCTGAGTCTAACTGCATTCAGACTATTGCGAAGTTGGCAAGAGCGAGGGGTTTTTCGAGAGCAGTGGCAAGTGCTATCGCCAGCGCCAGGAGACCCTCCTCCAATGTGGTATACCAATCTAAGTGGGCCAATTTCAGGAAATGGTGCAGAAGCAAGGGGATTTCCTCAACCACGACCTCTGTGCCGCAGATAGCAGACTTCCTGCTTCATCTTCGGGAGAAGGAAAAGCTGGCAGTCTCGACAATTAAAGGCTATAGAAGTATGCTGTCGGCAGTCTTCAGACATAGAGGTCTAGACTTAGCCGACAACAAGGATCTTCACGATCTCTTGAGATCCTTTGAGACTGTTAAGGTACCTCAGCCCAGGACGCCTTCCTGGAACCTGGATGTCGTTCTAAAATTTTTAATGTCAGATACATTTGAGCCTCTTTCTTTGGCATCTCTCAAGAATGTGACATGGAAGGCTATTTTCCTAACTGCTCTGGCGACGGCGAAGAGAGTTAGTGAAGTTCAAGCCATCAGCAAGCACATAGGCTTTAGAGGGCTCAATGCCGTATGCTCCCTAAGCCCTATGTTCCTCGCAAAGAACAAAAATCCTTCAAACCCTTGGCCCAAGAGTTTTGAGATCAAGGGTATGACAGAAATTTTTGGGCAAGAGTCAGAGAGAGTCCTGTGCCCTGTCAGGGCTCTCAAATTCTACCTAGTCAGGACGAAAGGAAGTCAAGGCCCGTTGGACAATCTGTGGTGTTCTGTTAGAAGACCTGACTTGCCGATGTCCAAGAATGCTCTGGCATTCTTTTAAGAAGTACAATCAAAGAGGCTCATTCTACCTGCCAAGACAGCAACATGAGACTTCTGAAAGTCAAGGCTCTTGAAGTAAGAGCCATTGCGACTTCGGTGGCTTTCCAGAAGAACATGTCCCTTAATGATCTTCTGGGTACCACCTTCTGGCGAAGCAATTCAGTGTTCGCTTCACATTACTTGCGGGACGTGAAGACGACTTACGAAGACTGCTCTTCGCTAGGACCATACGTTTCCGCAGACGCAATGTTGGGGGCAGAGAGCAATACTCATCCTATCCTTTAGAGGTTAGGAAGTATTTTTTAATCTTGTTTTTTGTGTTTTTGGTTGTTGGGTTGGCCACCGGAGGTGGACGTCCCAGTCATTAGCCTATGTTAGGTTTAATGACATAGACAGGCTCGGTCAGGTGGTTGGTCGTTGCTCCTTTTGCCCTCTCAGTATGGTCTTATGATCTAGTCCCATTGTGGTCACGCCCCTGTGGACAGATCATCTAGAACTCACCAGCTATATAGGTCACTACCTTGCTGGAGACTCTAGTAAAGCAGAAGCAGGCTTGGGTGACAGTAACCACGAAGTCAGCTATGCTAACAGGTAAGGAACCAAGGTGTCAATTGCCTACATTTATTTGTTTCCTAAATCCTATTCTGTCTCTTCCCACCTCCAATGGTGGGACTCAGCTATATATATATATCTGACAGGTAAGTCTCATGAACAAAATGATATTTTAATGATAAAATAAAGTTTGTTCATACTTACCTGGCAGATATATATAATCATAGTGCCCACCCACCTCCCCTCAGGAGACAGTGGCACTAGAAAATCTGAATAGAAAATGGGAATGGTTCCCGATACCCGCCTCCCAGCGGCGGAATGGGTACTAACCACCTGGCCACACTGCGTGTGCCGCGAGTTTTTGAAATTCTGTCGGATTCGGAGAATACAGCTATATATATATCTGCCAGGTAAGTATGAACAAACTTTATTTTATCATTAAAATATCATTTTTAGTAGGTCCATTTTGGAGAATATCCTGGCCCCGTGGAAAGAGGCCATCAGGTCCTGCATGTTCGGCAGGGTGTAGTGGTCCGGTTCTGGTGCCAGGTTCAGCCGCCTGTAGTTGCCGCAGGGCCTCCAGGTGCCGTCCGCTTTCTACACCATGTGAAGAGGGGAGGCCCACGGGCTGGGAGCCTTTCTGCATATGCCTATCCTTTCCATCTCTGCGAAGGCCTTTTTGGCCTCCTGAAGGCGCTGGAGGGGAAGCTATCGGAACTTTGCGTGCGTTGGGGGCCCTTCGTCTTGATATAGTGGTATATCCTGTGTTTGGCTGGAGTCCCAGGCATCTGGCAGAGCTTGGGTTTGAAGACCTCTGGGAACTCCTTCAGGAGGGAACCATACTGGTGGGGCGCGGTGGAACAGATGGTGGGTTCCCTGGGGCCTGGCAGGACTGGGTGTCCAGCAGGCGTTTGTGGCCGACGTCAACTGCTAGACTGAAGTGGGCGAGGAAATCTGCCCCAAGGAGTGGAGTCCTGACGTCTGCGATGGTGAACTCCCAGCTGTACCTCCGGCCTAGGATGGAGATCGACAGGAGCTTGGTGCTGTAGGAGAGGGTGGGGGACCCGTTTGCGGCCATCAGGCAGGTAGTCGGGTCCGGCGGTCGTCTGCAGTCCTCTCCTGAAGGTGGAAACACCGAACACATGGCTCCAGTGTCGACCAACACCATCCTGCTGGAGATTGTGTCGCGGACATAGAACCCTAATAATAAGGGGCCCCTGGGTGTTTTTGTTGTTGCTGCCATGGCGGCCTGTGGGGTTGGCCGCTGCCTCCTCCGTTTTTTGAAGGGAAGGAAGGGCAGGGGCTTCACACCTCCGAGTGGCTCTCCCAAACCTCTGGTGGAAGTAGCATAGTCCCGGCCCATCCCTCTTCTGCTGGTGGGACGACCTTTTCTACTCAATGAAGTTGACGGGCTCTGTGGTGGGGTCCTCCGGCAGGAGGCAGTTGGCAGAGTATGAGGGCGTGGTCGCCCGCTTGGCTGCCTTCGTGGAGTCCATCAGCTGCGGTGCCAACCTGATTAGGTCCTCGATTGGCAGGGTGTAAACGTCTATGATCTGCCCACGGACCTCCGGCAGTAGCTGCCGCAGGAAGATCTCCCTCAACAGACTGATTTCCTTGAGCCTGCCATTGCTGTCAGTCTCAGGGAGGAGGAGGTTCTGGAGGGCATGCCACACTTCCAAGAGGTTTCCCTCCTGCCGGGGGTTGAGGGTGAGGTTGAGGGCATGGGCAGCTCTCTCGGAGACTGGCAGGGAACAGGTCTCGACAAGAGTGGATTTCAGTTCTTGGAAGGTGGCGGGGACCGACGTCGTCACCAACCAAGGGGCGATCTTTTTATATATCTCCTCTGGGAGGGTGTTAATGGCGATGTCCACCTTCAACACCTCATCAGTCAGGCCTGCTATTCTGAATTACCCCTCAAGCCTGTAGAACCAAGACGCTGTGTTCTCCCTGGTGAATGGCGGCAGCCTTATGTTAAGGGCCGCCTTTGGTTGGTCCGTCAGGGGGGCCATCGCGTAGGGTGGTGGTACCGGTGTGAAGGTGCACGCAGGAGGGGGTTGCGAGAGGGAGGTGTCTGCCTCCGAGAGGTTCGCGGTAATTTGTACGTGGTAGGGAATGTCTCCGTCCATGCTCTTTTCATGCTCTCACTTGGAGTGTGTGTGGGAACACTCACGCCGTGTGGGTCCGTTAATGGCTTCCAGGAACCACTCTGGGGGTCACCACTGTGAGAGAGGTGCAAAATAATGAGCAGGAAAACAAGTACTGCTGGTTTATTGATGAAAACAAGCTGCTTATAAAGCAGGATGCGGACGTCTGCATAGTTTGCAGAGACCTCTGGTACAAAGATTTACAGGTGACTTCAGGTCAAACTAATTCCTTACAAAAACAGGACAGGTTCATACGGAGAACATAGTGATCAACAATGTCTGATACATAACATAAATAATTTGTTACTTGTACAGTACATAAAACATGACTGTTTAGAAAGACAACATATATACAGGTTACAATTACAATGATAAATATATATTCCGATCGACCTTAGGTTATTGAAAAGGCACTGAAGAAAAAGGGATGTTCTCTACTGACAATGTGTTGAGCGGGGACTTTACAAATAAACCTGCCTAAAGCACAGCCAAAAGAAGGATGTAATTCCTGAAGGACTGACCAATTAGTTATTGATTATACAATATATAATCATGTAATATATATATATATATCTTTGTGGTTTTTAGGCAAGCAATTGCATATCAAAACGTACTGAAAAAGATGCAAAAATATTTTATTATGACATTGGTGACCTGCTGACGAGGGTCGGTTAACGCCCGAACACTTTATTAGAGCGCGTAGTTAGTCTGTTAGGGGTGTGGATTAGGTTCATTGGGCCAAGCCTTAGTCGCCGTTTGGGTCCATTAATGGCTTCCAGGAACAACTCCGGGGGTCACCACTGTGAGAGAGAGGTGCGAAATAATGAGCAGGGAGACAAACACTGCTGATTTTTTGATAAAAATTAGCTGCTTATAAAGCGGGATGCGGACATCTGTGTAGTGTGCAGAGACTGCTGGTACAAAGATTTACAGGTGACCTGAGGTCAAACTAGTTCCTTGAAAAACAGGACAGGTTCATACAGAGAACATAGTGGTAAACAATGTCTGACATACGAAATAAATAAGTTGTTACTTGTACATAATACATGACTGCTTGGAAAGACAATATATACATAGTTTATAATTGTGATGATATAAATATATATTCCGCTCAACCTTAGATCGTGGAAAGGTACCACAGAAAACGGGATGTTCTCCATAGAGAATGCGTTGAGTGGTGACTTTACAGGTTTTCCTTGTGCATGAGTATGAAGAAAGATGACTGGGGCCAAGCAAGGGTAAGCTATCCCTAAAGTGACTAATATGGGTAAACTCTCCCCATATTGAGAAAGGAAAGATAAGCAATGCCAATGCAGGTGAAACAAAAACATGCATCCTAAATCAAAAAGTAAGCTAGAAAATGTTAACATCTTTGCCTAACGAAACCTGACAGTGGACTGTGCACTAACTAATGCATTCTAGCCTACAGGGTGCAGTGCCTAACATTGATTGGGTTAGCATACCCTCTGGCCCTCCCCTAACAAACCTAACCTCACCCTGGACACTATGTCCTACCCTAATTGGATCCTTCCCAGCCATCTTGTTTACACTTGTTTACATGTAGATAAGAACTACTTTGGTTACTTGCTCATATTCTTGAAAAGATGTCGAAAAAAATGAGAAAATGTGCTTGAGTGAAGCCATGCTCTGTTGTTTCCCATGGATATCTCACTCCTTGTCTTAGTTGTACTATTCATTCATTTGTCTATTAAATTTGTGTTGCATATCAGAGGTCAACAATACAGCACTAATGTTACAAATTCAATAAATATGAAAACTATTAAATTTATTGTATATACTTTATAAATCATAAGACTTTAGGTATGCTTGGTGATTTTTCTAACATTTATTTTCAGTTAAGTGTTGGCACTATCAAAATGTCATTGATAACACTGTACAGAGATGCTACAAATATTAAAATAACTCGCCGACTGAAGAAAGCATTCCCCAAAATCACTGATGTACAAGAAGAGATTTGTTACTACATCAAGACTTCTAGTGACATTGGTGAATGGTAAGTAAAATGTTTTGCCAGTATCTGTTTGTGCAAAAATTTACTGCTGCAGTTAACATTCAGTAAACTTTTAACTTATATTTACCACAATTTTACAGTTATGCTAATTTATGAAAGTCGTCGTCTTTGGTATGACTACATAAAAAAAAAAATACTCTAATTCTAGGAGGAACAATTTGTTCCACCTAAATTACCACAATACTATTAAACAAATAAAACAGACATGCTGTGGCAAGGTGGCACGACAAAATGATTAAATTTTCGGGAAAAAGTTCTTTCCTGCTTGTATCTGCAAGTGAAAAAAACCCTTGAAAGCTAACTGACTGATATTTTGTGTCTTTACCTTTGTTAATATACATAACTTGGGCTATGCATATTTGTAGACTGTACCATGTTCACTGTGCCTTTTACAGTATATAAAATTCAATTATCTGATTGATTAGTAAGTCTGTTGGCATTACAGCTGATATTTAATTTATTAAACACAATAGGTAATGACAAATAAACATATCCTAAAGTTTTCCCAGAAACAGATACTCTAAACCTACCATGAAGAAGGACAGTTAAATCTCATCCTAAATTCTTGTAAACTTCTGTCATTTAAGGGAAATTTAAAGTATTTTCCTTAAAATTAGTTTTAATTTTTTTATTACATAGGAACCATTGCAATCCCTATCCCTACAGCCAAAGATAATGATTTATGCAATCTACACACAACAATTATGGTCACTGATAAAGAAATGCCGATACTTTAAAGTTTCAACCGTCAAGTTTTCCTCTATGAAGCAGTCAGCAGTCTTCACAAAAACGTGTTAGTCTTGTGTAGCCACATATTTTATAAAGGATTATTTCTCTTGTTTTTTTATCTGAATATTTCCATGGGTGTTTAGAATTTAAGTTTAGTCTCCTTTGTAGTCTCCTTTGTATTGATCAAATTTTAAAGCACATTATTATTACAGGTATTATTGTTAGCCAACTGTGATCAGTGTTGGAAAAGCAGAATGCTACAAGGCCATGGGCTTAGAAATAATGCTGTCCAGTATGGAAAAGAAATGCATAAGTAAAAAATAAACTATATACTGTTTATAAATATCAAAGAACAATAAATAACAATCAAACAATGAAAAGAGATTAACGAAACTTGCTTAAAAAACAGCATTTACAACCAGCTTGAACTAACAAAGTACCAATGATTTATCTGTTAAACTAACAAGAACATTCCATGGTTGGGTCCAGCTTGACCAAAACTTCCACAAAACCAGAGAAAAGCAAGACTCAGAATTACAACAGTAACAACATCTGGAATTCTAAAAGAAATCTATATGGTAAACAAAATATTGTCAATGAAAAATCTGGGTGGGGATACACTGTCCTAGACACTACAGTCATACTTTGGGTTTTATTAGGGCTCTACTTTATTGCCTAAAATTTCAGCTTAACCTCCTTTAAGAGAATCATTGCGTAACCTCAATTAAGAGAATCATTGACCACGGGTGTATAATTAGGAGATGTAACCATTGAAAATGAGTGGCATAATTTTTAAGCCAAACAACTTATTGTGTGTATATAAAAAAAATGGACTGGAATACTAACCTGAAGAATACCAAAGATTACATTTTCTGTAATAAATATGATGCCTATCAATAATTAACCCTTGCAGGCTATTAGAGATTCATATCAACAACTACCCCTTGCTCACTATTAAAGATTCAGTAGTAATGCAAACAATGCAAAGAAATGCTTTAGATGCTTAAACCTGACACCAAGTACAGTAATTATTCTTAATTCTTAGTAATGGAATGCATACAGTTGGGTTTCATGCACCTGCAACTGATGAATAAAATAATGAGTACATATGTTTCATAGAGAGGAGGAAATTATTTCTACTGATGATACTGACTTCCTTTTTATGAATGAGTGTACTTTTTCATACCCACTACAGTGCAAGCATGAACAGCAAAATTGGACAGCTCAATCTTTATTTGAACTTTCCATAGTCACTCTCTTGTAAAGGTTGGCATCACTTTGCAATCCACTGTAGCATAAGTTGAGCACTTGTAAGATGAATTTGGTCTAATTATTTCTCCCTCATTAGCTGTTAGAAATTGCCAGAAGCCTACTGTTTTACTGCTTTCAGTCACTCATTTTCAAATTTCTGTTCTGAATATATGAGTCTTCAAAAAGTTTAATAATTTAAACATTCTATTTGTCAGTTTTTTTTTTTTTTTTTGCCAAATCCCACACTGTATACAAAAGTAGGACGACATACTACAGGCTCCTCCATAATCAAGAGGAAATATTTGTCTCAGACATTATCATTGCTTAACAAGTATGATATGCTGAATCATGACAGGTATAATGATTTCTTGTTTCAGGGACAGTGTGGAACACTTAGAAAGAGTCCTTTGTGGAAACATCAGGAGCATCCTAGGAGATCCTTGGCTGAGAGAATATGGGGTGCATAAAAGAACACAGTTATGCATACAGAGTCCAGCAGAAGCCCTCATAGAGATTGGTCCTAGGTATGTCATACACAATGCAAGCTTGCATTCTTGCTGCTCCTGTAAAATACATAGTTGTGTAAAATACAAACCTCTGTTTTACGAGAACCCATCGTTATGATGAAATGGATGAATGACTAAGCATTATGAAAATGACTTTGCTCTCCAAAGGGCTGAGTGATCTTCCTCAAGTACTTCAGATTTTACCTCTGATTTTTCTTTTGTAGTATGTGATTTTACTCAATGCTTAACTTTTTTAATAAAAACAGGAACCACTGTAAAATATGATTGAATCTAATGAAACAAGAAGTTTATGCTAAGATCCTGATTCGTTCCAGCACGAATAAGAGCCTACACTTTCTTATATGGAGTACTCATGCTTGGTGTGCTTCAGCTGTTACTGAATTTTCTCAAAAGCAAAATCCTATTGTTAGCCCTATGATCATATGTGACCTACGATGGCCAGACTCCATTGTGCTTGCAGCTGTGTCCAATTTCATATGCTCACTTAGTCGTTTCCTGATTTTGCACTGTGCAATGTCTTTGTATCTGTAGGGTGCGCAGGCCTCCACGTGTTTCGTTATTGTCAGGTCGTAGCCTGAAATACCAAGATATATCCCTTTTCAGCACCATCACAGTGCGGTGCTTTCTGTGTTTTGTTTATTGCATTTTGCTTTGTGAAGGAGAAAGCAGTGCATCCTCTTGCATAAGAGCCTGAACCACATGGTGTCATCCTTGTGCATAGCGAGTGGTAAAGTGATGCTTGAGTGTTTCAAGTGCTTTCCTCCCTTGCTTAGAGCATGATCCAGGGTTCTGTTTGAATCAAGTGCTTTCCTTGTGAGACCCTGTGTTAGTAAAAATTGGCTTCTTCCCCATCCTTTTGATTTGTGATCCCTGAAAGTACCACGTGGTACCCATGTGTTCCCTTTCTCTTCACCCCTCTCCCACAATGATCCATGTTCGCCGCTGGAAGAAACTTAAACCTGATGTGTGGCGGTGTTCTGGCAGGAAAAAACCCTGCAGTAAGTTTATGTCCACTGTAGTGGTGGCCCTCACTTGGTTTGCATCTCCTGCAGGGGCTGAGAATGTTCTTGTGAAGTTATGTGCGAGGAGTGGCAGACTGGCCCTGCCGCAGTGAGTGAGGTATGAGAAGCGATGGAGGAAGAAGGCAAACTCCACCTCCAGGGAGCTCACTCCAAGCCTGTCTCCATGCCCTCCATCAGTCCCTCTGTCAGCTCTCCCCCTCTTCCATCCACAAAGGATCTGTTTGTGACCGCTAAGTCTCTGGTAGGAGAGCAAAGAGCAGCGGATGTCCTCCAAAAATTTCTAAAATATCTCGGCCACGAAACACAGGTCAACCTCACTGCAGAACCCACTGATGTGAAGAGACCGATCTTCAGTTATCAACATGTGATCCTGAAGGACAGGGAGACTGGCAAAAAGCTAGTCCTGGTTAGCAAGGTGTCTGTCATTTGGGGGATCATTTGAGGAGGGGGTTTCTGTTTGCAGAGTCAGCCTCCTCTTTCAGGGTCTCATCAGTGGCAGGACCTTCCTCATTGAGATGGCCTAGAGACAGGTCTTGGTCGGCTTCAGTAGGAGAGAAAAATCACTAAGTAATAGTGGACTGGAGAGAAGGGGCTGTTCAGGTATGAAAAACGCATCTCGCTGCACAGACAGATTGGTGCAGAGCTGGGGGCACTGATGTACACTCGGCAAGGAAAGTGAGGATACAGTTTTTTTTAAATCTTGGGACATATGTTGCTCAATAATGCGACATCTGGCAACTTTAGAAAGGGAGGAGCTTCTGTCTTATTTTGTTTGTTTTTGCTTGACCTCTTATAACTTTCAATCATAGTCTACGATAATGAAATCATTGATACTTAAATGCAGTAGTAAGTTTCACAGTATTCGTTCAAGTTGTAATTTGCAACGACCGTTTTGAGCAAAATAAACATTTTTTGACGTAACTTATCAAGCAACCTTACACAAATGAATTTATGACACCACATTGAATGGAATGCTTGCATAATCGGAAACGCGATCTTCCATAATGAAATCAAGAGTTAAATTTGAGCAATGTCCAACGAAAAGGAACGAATGCATTGTTATGATGAGAGAGAGAGAAAGAGAGAGAGAGAGAGAGAGAGAGAGTCTGCTGTTGTGTAAGCCTAGGCCTATATGTACTGTAGAGCTAATTTCATTATTTTTTTCTTTTAGAGAATGAGCAATACTATATATGTAAAGTATGTTTTAGCAATGGAGAGAGAGAGAGAGAGAGTGAGTTGCTGTTGTGTAAGCCTAGGCCTATCGGTAGAGCTACTCATTTCATTGTTTTTCTTTTAGAGATTGAGCTACACTATATTGGTATAGTATGTTTTAGTTATGGCGAGAGAGAGAGAGAGAAACTATGGCAACGTCAAGAAACAACCAGTTACTTGTGTTTTCCCCCAAGCTCCTGCGCTGCCCTTCACATCATAGAGAACGCCCTGCGTGATTTAAATAGATTTGGTCAACCTACCTAGGTGTCACAACATTTACTGCCATTAATTCCAGCTGACTTTTAACACTGAAATACAAACATGAATGTGTAAAAATTAAAGAAATTATCATTACCTCGTATGATGATGCAATAATAAGCCTGTTCATAGCGGAAAACGAGTAAATATTGTCGTTCTGATGAATAGTACTACACTGAGATATCCACATACTATCTTTTAGATCTCTAAGAACGAAGTCTTCTGAGAAATTCTGATTACTTCGTACATGCATGGTGTTTTTAAGTATCTGAACGTTTTTGTTTTGTAGATTTAACATATATGATATAATTTGCATTGTATTTTCATATTCTAGAGTAAATTTACCGAGATTGTGTTTTCTGTAAGAAAAAAATTGAAATTCGATGAACGAAATCTAATGAAAACTGTATCTTCACTTTTCTTGCCAAGTGTACAAGTGACTCATCCAGATATTCCTCCAGGAGAAGTCCCCGGTCCTGTTTGAGAAGTAGGTCAGACAGGCATACCCTCTCTCAAGACAGTCAGAACAGAACAGTGTCCTGCTCTGCTTTGCCCCACTCTCAGTGTCAGTCATGAGAATACTGCAGCAATATCAGTGGTTGCTGCTCCTCCCCCTGATGGGTATTGCTGGACTGCCACCTGGTGGATTGCAATAAGGGCAGAGATGCCCAGCTCCATGGAACAAGGAGGTCAAGACGTGGCCAATCTCCAGCAGTAGTTCTTCCATGTTGTCTGGAGTTGAGGAAAAACACCCTGATATCCCAGGAGAAGGGGAAGGCCTCAAAAATGAGAGAGATCTCTTGTTCCTAGAGGGGCTGGACGAGGAGAAGAGATTCATGGATTTTGTCCTCAAAATCAGAAGAAAGTTGAGCATTGCAGAGTTGGACAACTCTGTACCAGAAGATCCTCCCTAGCAGAGCGTCTTCCGTAAGCTAAACAGGCAGTTCATTTTCCTTGGTCCCTGTTGATTCAGGGTACCATGAGGGAACTGAATGGCCTAATAAAGGGGGGAAAAGGGTCCTTAGCCTCTCCTAGGTTGGAGAAGTTGCTCCTCCCACCCCCTGCCCTGCCAAATATTATGTTCCGTTCCAGAATACGGCGTGCCTTTACCATGCTGAGAACCTAAGACTTTACCATCTACCAGCTCTTGAGCACAGTGCTATTGACTGGAACACTTCTGGCAACAAGGTTCTAAATTTACTAGTGCCAAAATGATGAATTTAGAAGCAATGTTTGGAAAAGCGCTGCAAGCCACCTCATGACTGAATAGGTGCCAAGGAGCGTGGCATGAAGAAAGTTGTCCCACCCTCAAAGTGACACATCTTGTGGGAATACATGGCTTCTTTGGGGAAGGCCCTGTCCTCCATTGTTAAGCAGGTGGTACATGCATGGACCGACATTATTCTGAGGAGGGACTTGTTCTTGGCCTAGGTCCAACAACACCTGGCTAAATCTATGGAATAGCCTTCTTCTGGACTCACCCTACTACTGCCCTCTGAACCTAATGAAATAGGTGGTGGTGGAAGAGAGAAGACACTAGATGCAATTGCCTGGAGGACAAGCCACCAGATCCTTGGCACACAGCAGACATCCACCTCCCAGTAGATGTCCCAGACAACACCTCAAAGTAAAGGGTGAGAAGGAGCAGCGCAGTCCTTTTGGTCCTCTTAGCCCCTCCAGCCCAGAAGAAGGAACAGGACAGGGAAGAGAGGTGGATCTAGGTGAGAGTACTGTGTCCCCCAACTCCTGAGCTGCCAAAGCGGGTAGCAGGGTGTCTGGGAAGCAAGTGGCCAGCATGGCAGCTATTTGGAACAGAGGAGTGGACATTCTAGACCCTCAGGAAGGGTTCCAAACTTCCTTTTGCACAGACAAAACCTCCTCTGCCATTGGAACCGACTGAACTCTCCTCCTACTGGAGTGACTCACACAAGGTTTAGGCTATACAACAAGGAATTGGAGACATGCTACAGAAGGAGGTGATAAAAATAGTGAAGAAAGTCACACTGGGCTTCTGCAGTCACCTCTTCCTGGTGGAGAAAGCACTGGGGGTTGGAAGCCAGTCATGGATCTGTTGGCCCTAAACCTCTTGCTACAGTGGACACTGTTTCATATGCAGACGGCGCAGTTAGTATGGGCACTGATTAAGGAACGAGACTTCATGGTCTCGATAGAAGTACGGGATGTTTACCTTCACATCACGATACATCCCTCCTCCAGGAAGTTTCTGTGGTTTGCCTTCCAGAAAGTGACTTACCAGCTCAGGGCCCTCTTCTTCAGCCTCAAGACAGCCCCCCAAAATCTTCACCCAAGTGTTCTAGCTAGTGCCAGAATGGGCACACAGTTGGGTATCAGACTGAGGAGGTACCTCATCTATTGGCTTATCCTGGCACTATCAGCAGAGAAGGCATCAAAAGACAGGAATGAGATCCTGGTACTTTGCAGAGACTTGGGGATTCTGGTCAACCTCAAGAAGTCAGACCTTGTACCCAAACAGAACATCAAGTACTTGGGCATGATGACAGACGGTGGTTGGGAAAGCTTATACCTCCCAAAAGCGGTTAACCAATCTGATCAGTGTGTCCAACTCCTTCCTGTCACACTCCCTCCAACCAGTAAAGCAGTGGCAGGTGCTGGTAGGCCACCTGGTGTCTATAGAGGAGTTGATGCCCAGTGGAAGAGCATGGATCAATTTGCTTCAGTGGCAGATGAAAGAGAAGGGAGAAGACAGTATGGAAGTCCAATCACAATGTTTAAGAGTGACAGACAAGGTGTTGGAAAACCTGCAGTGGTGTAGAGACCTGAGGTACCACCTGCAGGGAGTATAACTAAGTCATCCACCTCTGGAAATGCTGGTATGCTCAGACGTATCCTGAAGGGGATGGGGTAATCACCTGAATGGTATGCTGGTTTCAGGGACTTGGAACATGGAACAACACGTGCAACACATCAATGTCCTGGAGATGTGAGAAGGCTGGCTGGCTTTTCAACACTTCCACAGCCATGATGAGTGACAACACCACAGTGGTGGCATACGTGAACAGACAGGGAGGCACCATCTTTCATGACCTGAACGAGTTAACCATGGAAATGCAAGAGTGGTCAGAAGCCTAGGGACTTCTACTAACAGCCAGATACATCCCCGGAAAGGACAACATAGTGGCAAAACAGTTAAGCAAATTTCTGACTCTATGGGAGGGCCCCACGTTAAACCTGTTTGCCCCAGCAAGGAACAACAAACTTCTGCTGTATTGTTCTCCAGTCCCCAGTTAAAGGGCCACCCTGTTTGACATCTTCCAGCACCCCAGGGACAAGATGAATGTGCATGTCTTCCCCCATCTAGTCAACTGAAGAAGGTCATCAACAGGCTGTTCGTGTCCCAGGGGCTGAGGATGACACTTGTAGCCCCAAAGTAGCCCCAAGGAGAATGGTATCCCAATCTCTATCTGCTAGTGGACATACCAAGGGCACTCCCTCTCACCCCCACATTGCTGAAACAAAAACACAATGGGCACTACCACCAGGCAGTAGCCTCCCTCCAACTTCTTGGATGGAAGCTATCAAGCAGCTCCTCAGAAGGATAGGCTTTTTGGAGAAAACTGCAGCAGCCATCTCTGACCCACTCAGACCATCGTCCCTTGGAGTATGTCAAGGAAAGTGGAAGGTCTTCCATCTTTGGTGCAGTGGGAGGGATCTTAATCCCCTCAAAATGATTATAAAGGAAGTGGCGGATTTTCTCATCTTCCTGCAGCAGGAGAAAGCCCTTTCTATTATTATTATTATCATTATTATTTGTAAAATTAGGAAAAAGGAAAAAGACCTTCTTTAATACAGGTTTTGTTAAACAAAGTGGCAGTTCCAACAGCATTTATTTGATATAGTAAATGCTTAATTCGTCTTATCAGTTGCTTTTCTTGCGCTGGAATGGTTGCAAGCAATTGACCGATATTCATTTCCGGTGGTTTAGTGATGTGTAGGAGGTAGTTCTCGTGGGGTGTCGACTAGTTTTGCTCTTCTCATTAGGGCATCATTCAGGACAGGATTGCAGGATGCAATGGGTGTAATGCATGGATTTTTCATCTTTTATCCGTGTCTGTTGGTTAGTGGAGTTAGTCGCTTGATTTTCATTGGCTATCCGGCCGTGACTTCATTGGAAGGTGGCTCCTGATTGGCTGTCTTCTCCTCGATCTAAGCCTACTGCTGATCGGCGATGGTGCAATTTCTCGAGGAAGGCGGATTAACCAATCATTCTCAAGGTGAAGGGCGGCACCTCTGCCTTCCTCAGGTGTTGGAAGGGCATCCTCGGGGTGAGGGTTAAAGTTGTCCTCGACGTCGGGGGTCTTTGAGTCGTAGGTGGGTGCGAGGGGTGATCTTGCAGGTTGTCCTCAGGGTGAAATCTCACTAGGCGATCACCCTCGGTGCTCTGGAGGTCGTCCTCAAGGGGTGTAGGTTGGGATGCAGGTCTTGCCTGGTTGTTCTCAGCTTTCTGATGGATGTAGGGAGAAGGAAGGTCTCCTGAGTCACATTAAGGCTCGGTTTTTCCTTCCCTATGTGGAGTGCCTCCAGGATGTGAAGACGATGAAGGTCGGGGTGCTGTCAATAATTTCAAAATGTCCGACAATGTCGCTGCGGCGGATCCTCTGGTTGTGGGCAGTCTTACAGTGATTAAAGATGGTTCCCTCCAGGAGATCTGTTTGGAGAGGCGCATGGATGTCATGCTGATGTAAGTTCCGGGGCAACCTCGGAAAGGGCACGTGTATCGGTATATGACATTCGTCCTCTTCATGGGATCTTGGGGAGGGGCAGGGTGGTTCTTCGTTGTTCTTCATCACCAGACTGCACGTTTTCTTGCTCCTGTAGAAGATAACCAGTTGGATCTTCTTGCTGCTGTCGGTGAGGGCGACGTTGTCCCTAATGGTATTTTTCAGGACCCTGAGATGATCACCCTCTTCTACAAAGGGAATTACCACTCACAGTACAAGGAGGACGAACAGGCCCTGAAAAATATCATTAGGGACAATGTAATTAGTGAATATTGCTCTATGAAAAAATCTGCATATTAGTGAATTTTCCACAATATATTTGGAGAATTTATGAATTTTCCGCAATATATTTGGAGATAAGTTCCACAAAAAAAAAAAACCACGAACTGAAAGCTGTGATCTAGGGGACCCACTGTACTCATGTACCCAAAACTAGTTCTCGGAAGTCACCTCCCAGAACTAGTGTACTTGTGAAGGCACTACGTGAGAGAAGATGAAGAAGCAAGCAGGTGCTTCTTCAACTCCTGCCATTACTCACCTGAGTAAGCGGCCAGAGTCCCATTCAGGTACTGCTGACTCGATGGTCCATGCACTCAGGGAAGCATCAAGGAGGTCCCCACACAGTCTTCTTTCGCATCAGGAGGACACAGCCTCAAAGAAGACTGGAGTACATTATGAGGACAGCCCAAGCTCATATCCGAGTGCGAGCAATTGCTCTCCCTGGGATAGCTCTCGCTCGTGTTCGTGTGAATGAGCCCATTTGCCTAGGGATAGCTTCCATGTACACCAGTGTGAAGCTATTTGCTCTCTTCTAAACAGCCACCCCTCCTCCCCCCGGTTCACATGGGCACTCTCCTAGACCTGTGCAACCATTGGCACCATGGGTTGGTGGTCGTCCATGGCTTTTCTCTCACGCTGGAGCTTCGGCTTTTGACAAGACAGGAAAGAGTACTCGCTTTCTCCCACCTATCCCCTCAACCTCCGGGGGTTATACTGTAAGGGACCGCATGGCGGTCTTACGGGCACGTGTGTGTGAGTCATCCATTGGACAAAACAAGATGACAGAGCATCCCGCTCTCTCCCTCCCTCCTGTGCGTCATATTTCTCTCTAAGCATTGTTGCCTCGATTCATGTACAATCACCACTACTTGCATTGCCATGCAAGCATTCCAATCATGTATTCATAATGTTCCACCGAATCTTCTGTGTCAAACTGTATGTATATTTCTGTTTGTGAAGACGCCAAACATCTCGCCATTTCACATGTATTATGCTACTGCATTGTATTCATTAATCTGTCTCAAATCTCATGCAAATGTCCTTATGTGGAATTTTCTGGCTTTTCCATTGATATATGTTTTATCATTGTATGTTTATTATGTCTCACAATCGCCATCTGTTGCTGTCGACAAGCACAGATGTCTGAAACTTAATCTCTGTTTTGCCATGTCTGTGTGTAGAAACTTTGCGGCTTGCACCAGCCAATAACAACTTGAAGATTCTGTACTTTGATTCAGTAAGGAACCACCAATAAACTAGATAACACCCAGCCAGTATGTCACTCAAATCCTTTCCTTACAATGCCAGGAGGCGTGAGTCGGACAAAAGGGACTCCAATTAAGATGCCTCTTCCCAACACAGCCCCACCACTAAGGCTTACGTTCCGGGTTTGGATCTCAGATCAACCCGTATATATGCCTAAGTGGCTGAGAAGGGAGCAGGGGGTTCTGCTGAGGTTCTCCCTCCTGCAGGGAGTTGATCAGGGTGACCGAATCCCGGAAGGACCCAAAGGCCCTCTCCCTCAGGATTCAGACTCTCCCAAGGTACAAAGGATCTTTTTAGAGATTGTGAAGTTGATCTGTCAGCACAATGATCTCGGGGAAGGGACCATGGCCGCGCCCATGGACTGTCCATCACGTCTCAGAAACTTTTAGGGACCCAAGAAGGAACCCAAGGCCTCAGGCTTGCCTTGGTCTACAGTTTCCTTGGGGGTCTTAGAGCTGGCGAACTCTCTCGTCTCTCCTGGGAAGGAGAGTTCACTTCTCGCTAACCGCCCGGACAAGCTACTTCCCCCTTCTCTGCGTCAACAGGAGTAGTACTACTTGTCCTCGGGAAGC
This sequence comes from Macrobrachium rosenbergii, assembly GCF_040412425.1. Lineage (NCBI taxonomy): Eukaryota > Metazoa > Arthropoda > Malacostraca > Decapoda > Palaemonidae > Macrobrachium > Macrobrachium rosenbergii. The sequence goes on from NC_089745.1 coordinate 66,895,688, forward strand.
CACTGCTGATGAAGCAGGTTGACCCAGACTTGGTTTGCTTAGGTCCATCTTTCGCTATAGCAACTTAATGCCAAGAGTATCACCCTCATGCAGCATGAGGCACTGAACCTGGAAGCCACTGCTATGGCAGCCTTCCAGGTAGTCTCTTGGTTAGACCTGTGGTCATTCACAGTGTCTAAGGTCACCACCTCCTCGGGATTTGTCGTCCCAAGGGGGGGTTCCACCTTCAGGAGACTGTGCCAATTTGGAGGCAGGGCGATTACCTACGTGGCCCACCAGATGGCAAACTTGTTGGAGAACGTAGTCTTACTGAGGAGAGACACTGTCCTGAACTGTATTTCCAAGTTTGTTGGCCTGGAATCGGCTCTGAGTATGCGGAATGGACCACTGCTAGGATCTGCCTCTCTCTTAACCAGAGAGCAGGTAGACGTTGCAGTGGACAAGCATTGCGTCGAGGACAATGACTGTGGTTGTCCACCAGGCAGTGGCCAAGACTGCTAAGTCTTTGCGTGCCCCTGCAGCCCAACCTTCCGGTCGAGCTAGCTCTTCCTCCACAGGCCCCAAGAAGACCCAGGCTTCGAAAGGCATCTGGGAGAACTCCCAGCCTTCTTCTAATCCTGCCAAGAAAGGAGTGCAGCCATGCCCCTTTCAACCTCCCTTCCAGTCTGGAAAGGGGGTTAAGAGTAAGAAGAGAGGAGGATGCTAGGGTCAGTGTTTCCCTCCGCATGCTGCTATTGTTTGGGGGTGCCTATCGAGCCACTGGGCAACGTGGCAGTGATCGGAGCCAAGACGAGGGTAGTAAATGTCCTTTGTGAGGGCTATCTACTCCTCTTTCAGTTTCGACCACCCCTCACCAACAACCCAGTCCATCTCCACTCATGCATAACTGGCTCACTGAAGGACCTTGCCCTCGGGGAGGAGGTTCGAGTGATGCTGAAGAAAGGTGCTGTGGAAGATGTGATAGATTGGTCCCCAGGCTTTTATAGCCGAATCTTTCTCATTGAGAAAGCAATGGGGGTTGGAGACCGGTCATCAATCTCTCTCCCTTGAACCAATTTGTTTGCCAGACTCGGGTCATGATGGAAATGACATGGTCTGTGCTCGTGACCATCAGGGAGTACGACTTCATGCTTAAGGTCGACTTGAAGGATGCATATTTTCAAATACCTATTCATCTGTCCTCTCACAAGTATCTACACTTTATCCTTGGGAGATGGTTTTTGGAAGAGAGACAGCGTCGGGCTCTTACAATTGTAAGAGCCCGACGCTGTCTCTTCCAAACGCGTGTGTGTTTGTGTGTTCGTCAATCTTCATCATCGGAGTGGACAGGACAAAACAGGAGCGTCTCGTTTTCTTTCTCTACAGGAACGCAATTTCAACCATACAATATTTCCGTCTGTTTCTCCCTAAGCATTGTTGTCTTAATGTATGTACAATCACCACTACTTGCATTGCCATGCAAGCATTCTAATCATGTACTCATAATGTTCCAACAAATCTTCTATATCAAACTGTATGTGTATTTCTGTTTGTGAAGATGCCAAATGTCTCTATTTCACATATATTATGCTACTGCATTGTAGTCATTAATCTGTCTTGAATCTCAAGCAATTGGCCATATGTAGAATTTCCTGGCCTCTCCACTGATGTATGTTTCATCACTGTATGTTAATCATGTCTCTTGATATCGCCATCTGTTTGTCTACTGACAAACACAGATGTCTGAACCTTTTATCTCGTGTTTTACCTGTCTGTGTAGACGCTACATTACCACTCGCACACGTCAGTAACATCTTCGAAGATCCTGTACATTTATCTCAGTAAGGAACAACCGATAAACCAGTAAACACCCAGCCAGTATGTCGCTCAAACCCCAGTCCTTACACTGGTGACCCCGCAGTGACCCGAAGGACCCGGCCGACCCAAGATGACGATTGACAAACACACGAACACCCACGTGTTTGGAAGAGAGAGCGTCGGGCTCTTACAGAATACCAGTTCAGGGTACTTTGTTTTGGGCTCTCGACCGTTCCCCAAGAGTTCACGCGAGTGCTCACTCGTGTCAGCTTGGTCCCATTGGCACAGGATACATCTTCTTAGGTATCTCACTGATTGGCTAGTTCTGGTGAGCTTTCAGTCGCAGTTGCTCCAGGACACGGATCGCCTTCTTGAGTTTTGCAGCGACCTCGGGGTAATGGTAAATATTGAGAAGTCTGATCTCATTCCCAAACACAGGAACCTCTGAATAGGAGTGCCGCTACACAATCCCCCACCTGGAGATGCTTCTGTTCTCAGATGCTTCAACCAAGGGATGGGGCGCACACCTGGAGGAGTTGCTGATTTCAGGTGTGTGGAACCAAGATGACAGGCACCTTCACATCAATATCCTGGAACTCAAGGCAGCCTTCCTGGCTCTTCCAAGAGTTCCAGGATCTAGTGATGGGACACTCGGTGGTGTTGATGAGCGACAACGCCACAGTAGTGGCATACGTCAACAAGCAAGGAGGCCTAGTGTCTCATTCGCTTCACCTGTAGCACACTCAGCTGTCAGCTAGATACATTCCAGGCAAGAGGAATGTAGTGGCAGACAAGCTCAGTCACCAGGGTCAAGTGATAGGGACAGAATGGTCCCTTCATACAGACATCACGGAAAGGCTCTTCAGCATTTGGGGTCTTCGTTCTGTCGACCTGTTCACCACTCAGCACAACAGGAAGCTGCAAGTGTTTTGTTCCATCATTCCACACCCATGGGCCATAGCAGAGGAAGCTTTCTAACACCCGAGAGTCAACCTGGATGCTTATGCCTTCCCTTCATTTTGTATGGTTCAACGGATGATCAGCAGGGTAATGATCACCCTGAATCTCAGAATGACCCTGGTGGCTTCCAAATGGCCACATGCAGTATTGTATCCCTACCTGCTGGCTGCTTTCCGAGGCATCGAGAGAGTTCCCCTCATCTCACACAACCTTCTAGCTCAACTGCACATAGAATAGTACCACCAGTCAGTCCGTTTTACTTCACGGCTGGAGACTATCCAACATCTCTTGCGAGCGAGAGGGTTTCTTGCTGCACAGTGACAGAGATATGTGGGTACCTGCATCAGTCCTCTGTAGCTGTATACCGGGGAAGTTGGCCGTCTTCTGTGTTTGTTGTGGTAGACAGGGTCTCTCTTTGGTCGGAGCTACTATTCAGCAGGTAGGGGACTTCCTTGTCTTTCTTTGCTGAGAGAAGCTCCTCTCTGTATCAGCTGTTAAGGGGTATAGGGCTGCCCTGGGTCTATTCCTATGCCTGAAGGGTGTAGATATCTCCCTCGCTGGAGATTTCTCTGCTGATGAAGAGCTTTGAAAGGTCTTGCCCTCCCAGGGAACTCAGGCCCCCTGAGTGGGATGTGACTCTCGTTATGAGGAGCATGACTCGTGTGCTGTACAAGACTCTACGAGAGTCATCAGACAGAGATCTGCTCTAGAGACCATCTTCTTGCTTGCCCTGGCATTGGCGAAAAAAGTGGGTGAACTTCATGGTCTTTCCTTTGATGTGAAACACTCTTGGAGACAGGGATCAATTACACTTGATTTTGTCCTTTGAAGACTCGGAATCACTTGGTCCCTGACACCTGATTTGAGTCCTTTATGATCCCCTCTCTAGGGGACCTTGTTGCTAACAATCAAGACAAGATGCTACTCTATCCTATTGGAGTGCTGCGGTGCTATCTAAAAGAAGACCTGACACCTCAGGCCTGAGTGTCAGCAACTCTTTGTTAGCACTGGCTCAACCAAGAAAGAGGTGTCTAAAAACACCATCTCTTTCTGGCTTCATGAGGTGAACAAACGGGCATATTCTGCTTCGAACAAGAAGGATCTCGGTGTATTCCAGGTGAGAGCCCATGAAGTCAGGGGCATTGCTCTGTCCCTCGCATTCAGGAAGAAACTATCAATTCCTCAGGTACTGAAGGTGGGGATGTGGTTGCACCAGAACACCTTTGCCTCCTTCTACCTTCGGGATGTTGCCCACAAGTCCTTGGACAAGTTTTCCTTGGTTCCTGTGGTGGCTGCTCAACAAGTTGTGTAGCTTACCCATCTCCTCTAAGAGGACAGGTAGCATCTCGCCTAAGGTGTTCTGTTATGAGAGAGTGTGTGTATGTGTGTGAGTGACTGAACTGTCCTCCTTTCTCCTTCATCCTTCCTCTTCCTGCGGGCAGAGGGTAGGCCAGGCCGTCACTTGCTGGAACAGGCATCAAAGCAGGTAAGCTGCACATCAAGTTCCCATTCTATTTTCTATAATTTTTAGTTAGATAGAAGCAATCCCGACCCTCTCTCTAACAAGGTGAGAGAGGGCCTGACAATAAAACAGACCTGTTGCTTATACATTGCTTTATTGTCTCCAACATCCAAAGATTTTTCTAATAATGTTGCTTTATACTCATTCATTTGAAAAGGCCCAGAAGTCTGACAGCTGAACACGCAGTTCCCATACTCTGTTCGGCATGTCAGAGGCAAGGGCCTCTCCACTGATCTACATGACCTGGAAGAAGACCCAGGTAAGGTGAACTACCAGTCAGTTCAGAAGCTTACTCAGACTCTTCCCACCAAGAAGTAAGTCTTCCTTATGTAAAGACTGACAGTTTGTATATTGTGTAGAAACAAATGACAAATTTTTAAAGTAATTTGTATTTTTCCTAATTATACGAACCTGAGGTCTTTACAGTTATATAGTATGCCCACCTCATGCCACCCCTCAGTCTGACCCCTGGGCTGAAAGACAAAGTGAATGCTTACCAGTCGGGTGGGTGGGACTTCCATCCGGCGCCTGTTAGTTAACCACCTTGTTTAAAAGTTAAACGGCCGTGTCCAGCTACGCTGAAGCATATTCCTTGTGTAAAGACCTCAGGTTTGTATAGTTAGGAAAAATACAAATTACTTAAAATGTTTGTCATTTTTTCAATAATGAAGACTGAATCAAATATCGTTTTTGTTCTTTAAAGAGGAAATGTCTGTTCCTTCAGAAAGCCCCCATTAGCCTTATGCATGTTTGTGCTGAACATTTTGCCAGTTCTTCTATTGATAATAAGTACCATTAAACCAATGGCAGAACCTTTCTGGCCAGCAAAAAGAGCATAGTATTCTGATCAAATGTTTCTCCTGGAAATAAACAAGGAGTTGGAAGAGGAACTGCCACCATGTGCTTTGTTTACAGAACTGTCGGTGGAACTCAGTCCTTTGGGGAATTATTCCCATTCCCAGATGCATTTTTTTCTGTCTTTTAGTTAATATTTTTTCCCTTTTGTCTCCTCCCACTTACCTTTCCAATATTTTTAACTTTCTCTTGGTCCAATTTTCACCTGTTTAATGAGACCATTGAGTAATATATCTAGATGCTCATAAATATATTGTTTAAGATATTTATGAGTCACCTTCAGTGACTCATAAATATTGTAAACAATATATTTATGAGCATCTAGATATGACTCAATGGTCTCATCAAACTAGTTCACAGCAACACTAATTATGAGTCTTAGAATGAATAAAAAAAGGGCCATTCTTTCATAATCTGAAAGAGCAGTATTATAACTAGAGCATTAATAGTATAATCCGAAAGAGATGAGTGGGGACTTCAGAGTCCATTTAGTGGTTAGTGTTTGTTTTTCAGGGCTGTGTATCCAAGACAATAAAATGACTAAGTTGAGGTTAAAAGCAATGAAGATTTGTTATGGTTCAAACTGAACTGACTGAATGGAAAAAGTTTTAGGCTAGTAATCTGAAGATGAAGGCAACATATTCAAAATGTTTAAATCCTGATGTAAAATTATGATGCTTGACCAAGAATTGTAAATAAAACAAAGAAAATAAGTACTGTATTTTCTTAAAATAAGAGTGTAACCATATTTACCACTCCCTAATTTCATGTAAACTGTCAGTTCTTATGCTCTTGTCAGCATCACCACAAGGTAAGTATTGGTTCATGAGCACTGTTAAAATTTTCTTGAAAATGTATGGTCTATTTGGAACTTCTCATTGAATAGTGATATAGATTGGTGATCAACCCATATAAATTATTTACAGTTCCCTTACTAAAGTTAATGCAAATCTTTTTCTCTCATACATTTCAAGTTAGTAACAAAATTGTTTATGTAGAAGGTCCCACAGAAGTGGGACAAAAGATGATGTGGGGCAGGGTAGGTAAGAGATCTTTGGGTCTTATCCTCTCGAGATCTATCTCTCTGTGCTTAGGGTAACAGGATTATCATCGTTTTTGCTATGAAGGGCAATGGTTTGTATGTACGAAACAAAAACTTGTTATAGAAAATATAAATTTAAAATATACTATGCTTTGTAATGAGTTGCTGTTTACCTATTAACTTATGACTTCACTGTTTTAGTTGATCTGTGTTGTTTTTATTGCTGAAACTGTTAACTTGCACTGATTTTTTCCCAAAGTGATCCCTAATCCTAATGCTTTGTAAATGTATTTAAAATGAATTTCATCAGTCATTTGTCATCAGTATCTATGGGGCAAACATTCACCTTTCTAATGCCTTTATATTTTTTAGACTAAACTTTACAACAGCGTGGGGCACAAATGCTATGAGTATCTTTCATGCTGCTGGGATGACAACAGTAGTTCGGGTGGAAAAGGCACATCGCTACTGGATTAAAGTTTCTGGAGAAATTTCAAGTGACATGCGGAAAGAGGTAAAATTCAACCCTTGTATTTTAAATTCCTGGCTTAAGTAAATTATTACATATTTACTTGAAGCTAAAAGGAAGTTGTATATTTATCTTTATGAAAACAAGTTCATGATAAGATCGTAACATGTTACATACATAAAATTAGACCATAAGGTATTGATTCTAATATAGGATGAGACCATAAGGTATTGTTCTAATACAGAATGAGACCATAAAGTATTGATTCTAATACAGAATGAGGCCATAAGGCTTTGAACTGAGTGTCAGTTGCTGATTGTGTAGTTTGCTTGTATTTAAGCTGGAATTACAACTTAGCAGATGAAGCATAAAGGAATATTTTTACAGTAGTTAGTAGATGGATTATATATTGTTTGGCTACTTCTCTTCCTGTCTGGGCAGCATTGAAGTACTAAACTTTTTCTCACAATGGACATTCTTAAATTAACTAAGTTACTGCACACCAATTTTTTTAATTGAGCAATTCCATTATGTTACAGTATCATGTAGTTATTGGCTGATTTCCAGATGGTGATGGAGCTTCATGATCCCATGACAGAGCAAGAATATAAAGAACCACTGAAATCATTCGGTGTAGAGCAGCAGCCTGAAAAGTGGTTTCAAGTAGATGTACTGCATCGTGGGAGAAAGGCTCTGGAAGAAGCCAATGTGAATATGGGTAAACACTAATTTTATATTTTGGCAAGTAAAAATAAAAATATATGTATATCGTCACTAAATGCATATTACTACCATAAAAGAATGAGTTTTGTTTCATTTACGTATTAGTTGGTATGTGCTTGATACATTTTGTGTACAGTATTTAGAATTATTGATAATATCTCAAATTAACATATCTAGCTAAATTATTTTCTATTTCCTTAGGTCTAGCTTTTGATGACTGGGACTTAGACTACTACACAGAAATTTTTAGAGATAAAGTACAGCGAAACCCAACTACTGTTGAACTCTTCGATTTAGCTCAGTCAAATTCAGAGCATTCAAGACACTGGTTTTTTAAGGTAAGTTTGTTCCTACACAAATACAAACCTGAAGTCCTTTACATAGGATTTAGCTTACAAATGCTCGCTGGAACAGCTGTTTAACTGTCAGAAGGTCATTAACTACCGACGGGTAGGGGGAAGCCCTGCTCACTTGTTGGTCTGCACTCCACTTTGCTTCCACCTGCCATCATGTGAAGGCATCTCTATGCTTGACTTGACGTTCGCTTTCAAACCTTATGCTTTTTCTTGCTTCTTGCTTGAAGTATATTGTTGTTATTGATTTGAGTATTGGCTATGCAAACCCTCAATCACTTTAGCCTACTTCATCTGAGAGGAAATCGCAAGTATTTAGGTGCTGTCCAAGGAAGGACAAGGCCAAGTAATCAGTTCCTCTCCTCAGTAGAGACTGATCTGCACACATTATTTGCTTCATACCGAAAGCATGAATATAACCAAGGAAGTCCATGCTCAGAGTGCCGGGTCTGGGCATCTGAACAGTGGGTGGAGTTTGCTAGGAAGAAGAGAGATCTCCCTGGTGTCATCAGAATGCAATATTCCGCCAGTGACACCAAAGGTTCTCTTTGGTACCTTTCTACTTCCTGCCAAACTCCTGCCTGCTATTGCCACTCTCAAGGGAGTGGTTTCCCCTTCCCTGACTCCTACTGTTGCTTTGGTATAGCTGCCAGGGGGTGTGGGAAGATGACCAGCTTGGTTCCTCTCCAGGAGCCTCTCATCGTTCAGAGGAGTTGTCCTCTGGTGGATGCTCGTTCTCGGAGTGTAGGGAAGAGCTCTCACCTAACCTGACTTTGTTTTCTGGTGACCTCTGCATGTGGCATCTGTGATGTGTCCCCAGGTGCTGCCCTCATCATCATCCTAAGGTGATGTCCTCCTCCACACGCTGCTGATTTAGGCCGCACTTGGCAAGAAGAGGAAGTCCAAGAAGAGAAGAAGAAAGTTGTTGTCTTTGTAGTTGAATGCTGTTGCCTCCCCCCTTCTTCTTTCAAAACTAGAAAGCAGAGGAAGAAGGAGGTTGCCTCACCCTCCCATGGGAAGTTTTGTAGAGCTTCCAGTGGCCAGCCCTCTTCTGCAGAGAGGGCTGACGGGCCTCTTGCTAGCAGTACCGCAAGTACCACACCACCTGTTGTCATGGGTGCAACTACTACCCAGGGTTCTTGGGACTCCTGGTGTACCGGCACCAGCCCCAGTAACACCCCTGCTCAGGCTGGCAGGGGATGCCAGTCTATGGACCCAGGCCTGGCTGCCAGCATGGCCCAGCGAGAGGTGAGGAGAGAGCAAGCAGGTGCGCTCTCACCCTTCTCCCACTATTGAGGACAGCGGCTCAGGGGTCCCAGGATAGTGGCCCAGCCTGGTCACCCAGGCCAGGCAAGAAGAGGTCCCCATTCAGTCTTCTTTGCCAGTAGAAGCTCTGGCAACCACTACATGAGTTTCTCCAGACTCCTGGCGTACTGGTACCAGCCTCGTGCGGGCATTGTCACTACAGATTGATGACTGCCCACAGCCTTGCTCACCTTTCATGTTTCTGTCTTTGCCAGGCTGGGCAAGGGTGCTCACAATCTCTCATCTGTTCCCATCACCTCCTCAAGGTTTTCTTCTTCTTCTTCCAAACCCAGCAAACGGAGGAAGAAGGTTTCTTTGCCCTCCTGCAGGAAGTCTCGTGGAGCTTCCAGTCGCCAGCCCACAGGTTGACAACTGCCCACGGCCTCACTCACCACAGCTCAGGGGTCCCGGGGTAGTGGCCCTGGCCAGGCAAAAGGAGGTCCCCATTCAGTCTTCTTCACCTGCAGATTATTTTATTATTATTATTATTATTATTATTATTATTATTATTATTATTATTATTATTATTATTGTTACTTCCTGAATTTTTTCCAGTTTCAGGAAAAAATCTAAACTACATTTTTCTTACTTATTAGGGGCCAAATAAACAATTAATCACAAAATTTCAACATATTTATTCATAATACAGTAAAGTTTTTTTATAAAAGAGTACTAAAAAGTCCTCTCAGGCACATGACAGCTTGGAGACAAAATGTAATTTTCTAAAGGAAACTGAATATTTCTTTTTTTCTAAAAAAAAAAAAAAGTGGAAAATCAAGTGGTTGATGTGAAAAATTAAAGAAATATTCTTTCTACTATCATAACTGCCAAAAAATACGTAATGGTACTGATTCCCCCCCCAAAAAAAATTCTTGTGAGGCTATTCCTTTATTTGGTATGGAAATCAAGGAAACAGTTCCTCTTAGCATCGCAGCACAAGTGCACTTCACGCTTGATGCAATACATACTTACTTTCCCCTTGCACCCAGGCAGTTTACATGTCCCTTGGTTTGGACTAACAGAAGGGAAGTGGGCAACATGGTCAAGTCTTACATCTTTATCAGGAATTTTCTTAGTTGCTTTACCTTTTTTCTTTTTGGCAAAAGTAGCTTCTACAGAACCTGAAGGCCTTCCTTTTTTTCTTTTTATGTCCTTTCCACTATACATCAGGGATTTGGAAAGTCTGATCTTGAACTCACAGAGTGTGTTCTGTTTACTGTTAGGAACTCCTCATTCAATTCAATTGCCGAGTGTCTGTACAATAGCCAACATTGTACTACAGTCATATCTATCAAGTGAAAAACTAATCTATGGTAGTATTTCTTTGCTCTAAAGGCCATCCTTTAGTAAGAAATTAATTGGTCATGCAAATCTATGCCTCCTTGTTTTTGTTGCAATCTGTGACCATAAAGGGTCTTAGAACCTCGACAGTATCTTTGATCTTCTTGTCATATCTAGCACACTTATCTACTAGCCATGATGTTGAAAAAGATAACACTAAGCTTACTGACTTTGTGTCTAACCACTTTACAGCTGAAATGGTAGTCTCCAATATTAGCATCCCATTCATCATAAGAACCCCGACCTTTTGTTATGAGCTGTTTATCTGACTTGAATGCTAAACCTGGTAATCTTCTTTGTTGCACTGTGCCACAGCACCATATCCCCCTAGAAGCAAGATGTTCAGTGAGAGGTAGTGAAGTAAACCAATTGTCAAAATACCACTTGTGGTTCTTCATGCAAGATATACTTTTAGCAAGATGAAGAACTGAATTTGAACTTGCTGTGAGGTCTGGAACATCAGGCTTGTTCACAGGTTCTATTTTGCCAGTGTATGGCATAAAGTCATACACCATCCCTTTGCTATCAGCTACAATAAATATTTTATAGCCCCATTTATGTGGTTTTTTGGATTATACGGCTTCATTGATGAACATCCTTTGAAGGGGACCACCTGCTCATCTACACAAAGATTTTCATGTCATAAGTATCTTCTGAAATTCTGCTCTCAGATGATCAACGAGTGGTCTAACTTTGAATAATTTGTCAGTGTTGTCATTAGTTGTATTGTCAACAAGATGCAAGTTTGCTTTGATTTGCTCCCACCTATCCCTACTCATTACTGAAGCCACTGTCTCATCCATCCCTGACCAGTGAAACCTGGTATTAGGGATTTTACTTATTGACATATACAGACAGGTTCCTAGCCATTGTTCTAGCTCTTCTTGATTCAATTCTAAAGATTTATTTGCATTATTTTGAATGGAGTGAAGGTTGCACTGTTCTACAATGAATTCTAAAAAATAGTTGGAGAAAAACATCCTAAAATATTCTGTCTACTTCTTATGAAACTGAAACTTAATTCTTTTTAATTGATATCAATTGCAGCAAATTATATCAAGTTAAAATAAGCAAAAGATAACAGGGGTCAAAGTAAAAAAAAGAAAAAAAAAGTTAGATTAGGTTAGTGTACAGTAGGTGTGGTTCAGAGGAGGTTAGTTTAGTTTAGTTTAGCTTAGATAACTTAAGTTAAGCTAGGTTACATTAGGTTAGGTGGTTGGGTTAGGTTAGGGTAAGTTTGACTTCTTTAAGTTAGGTTAAGCTAGGTTAGGCTCTCATATCTTCCATTTACAATTTTCATATAATACCCTACATCAAGTAAAAGAAACAAAAAGCTAAAAAATGCACTGTTTTAATATGTATCCTCATGAATATCTGGTGCTATGACAAAAAGGACAAATCAGTCCCTTTATAAAAAGTCACAGGTATGCCTGACAGGCCAAAAAAGTCATTTTGTAAAAAGTTCACATAGTCTGGTATATATATGTGATATGTAACTTTTGAAAACATATATATACTCTCTAAATGTTCCTATGTGTACACAAATTTATTTGAGCATGCCTGGTTTAGGTTCCATTCTTCTCAGAAATTCAGGTTGATGAAGTGTCAACAATGTTCAGTCACTTCATAAAGTTCTCTGCTACACTTCCATCTGGTGTCGTCTTTGAGTAAAGAAACTTTTGCCATGCAGAGCATAAAGAGGACAGAAATGTCCAGTCAGATGCACAACATCCTAGACTAAAAATTAACAGCTTTATGACCACAGAATCAAAAGAGGACTAAAATGGTATTTTCATTATAAAATAAGTTTTAAATATACTTACCTGGTAGTTACATATATATAGCTTTATCCTGATTAAATCGACGGCAGAAATTCAAAATTTGCGGCAATCGCCGATAGATGGTCAGGTGGCCATACCTGAGCGCCCTCTACCAGGTAACTAGAACCATTCCCAAGTGTCCTCAGAAATTCCATGCCCCTGTTCTCAGAGGAGGAGGAGGGACCTTTTATATATGTAACTACCAGGTAAGTATATTTAAAAACTTATTTTATAATGAAAATACCATTTTAAATATCTAACTTCCCTGGTAGTTACATATATATAGCTGATTGACACCATTGGTGGTGGGTTAGAGAACCAAAACACCGTTGGGAATTCGTATAATTACTAAACACTAAAAATTAGCTGTAAACATACTCTGGTTCTTACCTGATAAGGAAGCTGGCTTCATAATTATCCTGCCTCATTCGCCTGCATTCCTTGAGAGACCCAGCGACCCATCAGGGGCTGTAGAAAGTCTCTATGGGGCTGTCACAGTCCTCGACCTTAACATGACTAGACCACCACCCTTGCTATCCTGGCATAGCCATGGACAAAGAGCTGACCACCTGACCCACTAAAATCACTAAATAACACACTCCATAAAACCTAACTTAGACTTGCAACCCCAGACTGTGGAAGGTTGCAACAACCTTCTGAACAACCTGTGAGTTCAAATCAAGAAAAGGCAAGGGTATAATACAAAAAAAAAAAAAAAAAAGGTTATAGGGTAGAGGCAGTAGTACCCTCTCCAACTCTGGCGCCGGAGGCAACGTGCACGGACCAGGGAACAGCAATCCTCATATTGGGTCTGTACTTCTTTTAGGTAACAATCTACGAAGATAGATTTGCTTCGCTAAAAGTCGCTTCCAAAATCGATTTCATAGACCTGTTGTGTCTATAAGCCATCGAAGTTGCCACCGCTCTTACCTCGTCGCTTTGACTTTGAGGATTGGAAAGCTTTTCTCGTCACATTCTTGGTGAGCTTCCCTTATTAAGTCCTTGATAAGAACGCCAGTGCATTCTTTGATAAAGGGTAACGAAGGTTTCTTCACTGAGCACCAGAGGTGATCTGTCTGACCTCTCATGTTTCTGGTCCTTTGTAGATAAAATTTTAGGGCCCTAACTGGACAAAGGCCTCTCTCTTTTTCCTGTCCTACTAAATGAGACAGCCCTGGTATGGAAAAAGATCTGGGCCATGGTTGAGAAGGGTTCTCGTTTTAGCGAAAACCAAGTTGAAGTGAGCATACTGCATTTCCCCATTGAAGCCTACTTTCTTGCTAAAGGCTTGTAGTTCTCCTACCCTCTTGGCTGTAGCCAAAGCGACCAGGAAAAGGGTCTTCTTAGTGAGATCCTTCCATGAAGCCTTGTCGAGAGGTTCAAACCTATTGAGGTTAAGAATTTTAAGACTACGTCCAAGTTCCAAGAGGGGTCGGGTTGTCCTTCCTCTTAACTGTCTCAAAGGACCTTATGAGATCCGTGAGTCCTTGTCTCCCGACACGTCAATATTTCTGTGTGGAAGACGGAAGCAAGCATGCTGTGGTATCCCTTGATGGTAGATACTGCTAGGTTTCTTCAGGTTTTCAAATGCAGAAGAAAATCTGCCAGTTGAGTTAGAGAGGTACTGGAAGAGAAATGTTGTTTTTCTGCACCATTCCTGGCGTCCCACTTTGATTGGTACACCTTGAGTGTGGGCGTTCTCCTCGCTCTCACGATGGCTCTTGCAGCTTCCCTTGAAAAACCCTTCGCTCTTGCCAGTTTTCGATAGTCGAAAGGCAGTTAGGTTGAGAGCGAGGAGATTTTGATGGTATCTCTCTATATGTGGCTGTCTGAGTAGATCGTTCCGACAAGGTAACGATCTGGGGGTGTCTACTAGCCACTCCATCACCTCCGTGATCCATGGTCTCATGGGCCAAAATGGAGCTATCAGGGTCATGCGGGCGTCGTTCGACTCTCTGAACTTCTTCATGACTCTGTCTAGGATCTTGAATGGAGGAAAAGCGTACATGTCTAGTCCCTCCCAATTCATGAGGAAGGCGTCCACCGCCACTGCTGGTCTGGGACTGGAGAGCAGTAGACTGGTAACCTCTTCGTTCTCTGTGTCGCAAAGAGGTCTATTGTGAGTTCTCCCCACAGATTCCAAAGCCTGTTGCACACATCGTGATGTAAGGTCCATTCTGTCGTGAGAACCTGTCTTCCTCTGCTGAAGATCCGCTCTGGCGTTCTTCTCTCCCTCTATGAAGCGGGTGATCAGAGTTAAGTTGTTCGTTTCTGCCCACAGCAGGAGATCTTTGGCTGCCTCGTAAAGGGAAAAGCGACGAGAGTGCCACCCTGTTTCCTGATGTAGGCCAACGCTGTGGTGTTGTCTGCGTTGACCTGTACAATCTTGTTCTGGACCTTCTCCTGAAAGTGGACTAGTGCAAGATGAATGGCCACCAGTTCCTTGACATTTATATGCCATTTCTTCTGATGGTTTTCCCATAGACCTGAGATCTCGCCCTTCCCCAGCGTTGCACCCCATCCCATGTCGATGCGTCTGAATACAACACTAGGTCGGGGGTTCTTTTGTTGAAGTTCGAGGCCTACTTGAAGTTTTTTGGGGTCGTTCCACCAACTCAAATGTTTTTGATTCCCAGAGGATCGGAATCCACGTCTCAGATCTTGGCCTCTTTTCCAATAGCTTGACAGATGGAACTGAAGTGGGCGTAGATGTAGTCTTCCCAGGAGGCAATTGTTCGATCGAGGAGAGGGTCCCCAGCAGACTCATCCACTCCCTCTTGAACAGGTCCATCTCCTAGAAAGAGCTTCACCTTTTCTAAGCAATCTAGAATGCGTTTGGGGCTGGAAAAGCCGAAAAACCACTGACTGAATCCTCATCCCCAGGTAGATGATGTCCTGTGTGGCGTTAGCTGCGATTTGGCTAGATTTACTACCAGACCTAATTGTTGCGTCAAATTCATTGTAACTTGCAGATCCTCCAGACACTTTGCTTGCGATCTGGCTCTGATTAGCCTTAATCGTCCAGGTACATCGAAATCCGTATCCCTTTTAGATGTAACCAGTGAGCTACGTTCGATGCCGCTCGAGAGAAAACGTAAGAGCCGTGCTTAGTCAAAACAAAGTGCTCTGAACTGATAGGTTGTCCCGAGATGCACAAACCTCAGATATTTTCTGTAGTTCGGGTGAATTGGTGCGTGAAAATGGCGTCCTGGCTGCAGGTCTATTGAAACCATCCAGTCTTCCTGTTTGGTGCCTGCTAGGACTGGCAAGATGTCTCCATGGCAAACTTGACTTTGCTTACGTGCTTGTTCAGTGGACTTACGTCCAGAACTGGTCTCAACCCCCGAGCTCTTGGGTACCAGAAAAAGTCTGTTGTAAAAACCCTCTGACGAGAGGTCCTTTACCTCTTCTATTGCTGCTTTTGATAGCATCTGGGTCACCTGTTCTTGAAGAGCTGCTGCTTTGCTCCCAGTAAGTAGCTGTCAACTCCAGCAGTTCTTGTGAAAGAGGGGCTTCCTTAGGAAGGGAATCTTGTATCCTTCCTTCAAAACTTCCCGACTGTCCATCGTCCGCTCCCTTTGGCTCCACTCTTGCCAAAAAGTGGGATAACCTGGCTCCCACTTGTGTCTGGAGGTTGTAGTGATCATTTCTTGGATTTTGGGTTGCTGCTTGGGGTTCTTACGAAGTTGTCCTCCAGCAGCCATTCTCTGACTTCCTCTCGAAAGGGCTCTCCCACGAAAGGGCTGGCGCATAGGAGGAGCTTCCTTGTCCTTCCTGGCTAAAAAGTTTGCGGAAGAACTTTCCTAGCAGTCCTTGTGATCAGATCTTGCGTTGATTGTTGCGCAAGGGCTGCTGATAAGTCCTTAACCAGCTCTGAAGGGAAGAGCTGTTTAGATAAGGAGCATACAACAGTTCAGATTTCTGAGCTAAAGTCACTCCAGGCGACACGAGCGACACAACATAGCTCGTTTCTTGATAACACCTGCTGTGAAAAGGGCAGAAAGTTCAACCGACCCGTCCCTCACAGCTTTATCGAGACAGGCAATAAGGTGCATTTGCGTGTCATTCTTCTGATCTGACACCTCTGCAAGAGCTGCAAGAGTCCAGTCCATCAAGCTGAAGACTTCAATAGTTGGAAGACCTTTCAGCAAATGATCCAACTCGAAGTGGACCACAGAACCTTGGCTTTAGTCATGGCTGTTCTCCGTGAAGAGTCAACGAGTCTGGAGAAGTCCCCTTGGGAGGAGGCAGGAACTCCCAAACCGAGAGCTTCCCAGTCTCGTACCACCACGCTGGATCTAGAAGCCAATCTTGTCGGGGAAAGGAAAAAGTTGTCTTTCCTTGTTCCTTCTTCTTCAAAATCCAATCATTCAGTGTCGAAAAGGCTCTCTTCACTGATTTGGCCAACACTGTCTTTTTGAATGAGGAAGACTTCTGGGGTCTACCCATCAAATATTGGGAGGAGGACTCAGGTACGGCCTGATGAAAATCGTTGAAATAAGTCCGCCAAAAAGAGTAAGAAGTCTTTTCAGATCAGCGGCATGAAGAGTTTCTTGAGTTTCCTCTTCGAGATTTCTTCCAAGGGATCCGCTATTTCCGATGTCGAACGAGAGGGGGAAGCGTGTGTATCGTGCTGCTTGCGTGCATCACGCATGCGTCCAACTTGCTGCGAGGGAGCGTCGATCCTTGTTCCTCCCATCACTGCATGGTTTGCTGCGGGAAGCGTCCTATGAGCGCTGCAACTTGCAGCGAGTTTGCGTCTTGCTGGTTGTTAGCGTCTTGTTGTTCTGATTCTTGCCTTACCCTCTTCTTGGGTCTGTTGGCGTCCTTAGATTCCTTCTTGTGTGTTTCTTCTCTTAGTCCTTGCGACTTGTAAGAGTCAAAAAGACGCAAGGGACTGCTGGACTTCCGACAAGAACTTTACTTGAGGTGCCGCTTGCTGCTGGGAAACAACTGGAGATGGCACTGCACTAGCTTCCACAACCGGAGACTCTAGCTGGGATCTTTTGATGAAGAGGTGGACGCAGCTTGCGACACGTCCCATTCTGGGGGGGGGAGAAGCGTGAACTGAAGTCATGTATACGTCTTCTTCCTCCGACGAGCTATGCGTTTTACGCTCTGTTTAGGCGCAGAAACGCCGTCTTCTTCCGACAGGAATCTCTGGAGAGAGCTCCATTTGCTGCAAGAGGTTGTGGAGGCGGGAAGGGGACCCTGCGTCTTGATAGGTCTAGACTCTTGTGACTGGCGCCAACCACGCCTGGGTCTTGCGTCATCCGAGGAAGACGAACACTTCCTCATCTCGCCTTTCCTGCGGCGAGGGGGAGCGCCCTGGGATGCGTCCAACAGGATCGCTCGAGGGACGTCCGCTCGTTGTTCAACGTCTCTCACCTCCCTTAGCCTGTTGGCGTTCCTTCTCCCAGGGGTTGGGGAGCATGGAAGAGGTCTAGGGCTAGGGCGTGACAGACACCCAACGGACACACCCTCCACTGCACTAACACTGTCACCGAACTTTTCTTGCAAACTGCACTGCCCCCACATCACTTCCCTATCCGAAGAAAGGGATTGTACAGAAACTCCTATGGCCGAAATAGCAGCCATTATATCCTTTAAAGACGGATTACTTACTCCCTAACCCGCGCAGGAGGATCGGGTACTAAAGCCTTAGGGTTAGGATCAGGAATATTAGTATCAGACATGTTAGAAAGGACTTGACTATCAGAAGACCTAGCTGAAAGGACACTGGAAGATCTAGCTCTCCTAATTCTGTCCTTTTCCAATCGCCTCACATGGCGATCATACTCTCTCCACTCTTTCTCGGACAAACCACACTCCTTGCATCTATCATCAAATGCACACATGATCTCTGCATTTCTTACAAACTGTGTGGGGATCAAGAGCAGCCTTGGAAAGCCGGGTTCTTGCATCCCCTAACACACATTCTAACAACAGGGTCAGCCATCTTGAAAAGCAAGTACAAAGAACAATTGTAACAGTCAGAAACCGACCAGATAGGCTAACAATGAGAAACGAAAAATCCAGGAAGATCCAAAATCACAAAGCCATCAACAAAAACCAAACAAGTAATGGGTACTTAGCCACACATTTCATCAGAAATTCCTCCAGCCTAGGGTGTTTGGTTATAAGGACTGTGTTTGGAACTCAGTCAGTTTGGTTATGACATCTTCAGTTTCTCCATGGCTGTAGAATAAGACTGTTTTTGGAAGATCAGACCAATGTTCTGCAGGATTTCAGACAAACTCCATAGTGGTTTTTCTTGTATTTAGTATAAAGACTTATTTACAAAAAGAATACAATTGGTCTGCACAGGATGATCTCCCATGTCGATCTAATATCTAAGCTGTCACACTTTTACATAGCAAGACTAAGATGCACACACACGAACAAACATATGACCTCGTTCCCAAGAACTTCCCACGGCTACGTGACTTTGCCTCCAGCTCTGAGCAAAAGGAGAACGCTGAGTTTATGCAAACGGATGCTAATGTATGATGACGCACTGTCTTAAAGCACTACACAGGTACTTATTGATGACGTTTGCGTCTGGTTTGACCAAACGGAGATTTCACAATAGCCTTCCTTTCATGATCGATAGAGATATATATATTTGGGAATTATCTTAGATTTACTAAGAAACGTAGTTTATTTAAATGTGGCATAAATGAAATATGACATTTGCTCGGCCACGTAAAAACACAATAGGAACGAAATCATCAAAACAGGCATTCACTAGCTAAGCATAAATTCTCAGAAAGCAAAAGAAAATATACGCTTCCAAAATATCATTATACTCAAAATGTGAATGAGATATATAGTAATTACTGAAGACAGCAAATACTGAAATATGTTGCATATTTGTGAACACAAGTCTTACTAAAATGTAGCAAAGTGAGAAAAAAAAAGGTAAGTTATATAACTCAAATATTGATTATACTGATAATGCTAATGATTAACATATAAATCATATATAGATAATGTAATCCGGATAAATCAAATAAAATAATGCAATTCAGAAATGATAATGCAATAATCTGAAATGATAATGCAATTCGTATACGAAGTAAAAACATTTGTGCACAGATTATATGAATACACTTGCAATGATAGAGATTGAAATCAATGCTTAAAAATGTATCCAAAGGTAATAACCATATGGTAGGTTTATATAAACAAACAGTTATCCTGATAGATTAATCAGTATGGACAACCAAATTAAAATGCAAAATGTTGAATGAACAACATGCTACTACATGCAATTGATACATACATATGTAGTATAGGTTATTAAAGAAATAAATGTAGATAAATGATAACACCAGAAATGTTCAGCTCTTCCTCACATACATTACCACCGAAAATAGAACCTTTTCAGTCTTTCTCTGTGTATTCGAGCTTTAATGAAAAAATGGCCAGTAATTCCATTATTGAACACGAAACATATAATTGCGCCAGTCCAACGTTGACCTTTGAGAAACAGCAGATTTCGCAATGGTCTCCTTCATCTCTCGTGCTTTTTTCCAAAACATTACGCTGACGATTACGCCTACGGCTCCCAGCAACATACCAACGGCAATTAATGTGTAGAGGAGAAGAAAATCATGGTGATCAGAAGAATGGCTCGCAGGAGACAGCAAGTCTAATGATGCAATAGCGTTTTCGATGGGCCTGCTGTAGGGAATTGTTAGACCTTGCAGCCTAGTGTTTCCCACGATGTGTTGATGAAGAAGTTGCGGCCCTCTGATGATGGATGTGCTAGCTCGGATGAAGAGTGACGACGTTGTTGCAGTGCAGCCATCATTAACGACGAACATGTGTCCTGTTGTCCTAGTACCATCTGGGCAAGTGACGATGTATGGTTCTGCAGAGAAGACGAATGACGTGCCATTCACGAGCCTGTGACGAAACTGATTGTCACGATACCGTACTAAACCAGCCAAACAATGTTCACATGTATGGGGAGAGGTTCTGTTAAGTACCAAGTCCAATTCGCATGAATTCAATGACGTAATGTTTAAGAATTCAAACAAATCGATCCTGCACACTACATTATTCATAACATCATGGCAATCATTTAACAGTGCTTGGTCTCGGACTACCGTAAAAGCTTCTTTATTGGCGGAAACCAATACTAGAGCTGACAGATTATTAATAATAGGTGTCGAGACGTTAGATACATACGTGGGAAAAGGCGAAATTTTATACGCTTTCCACGCGTCTGATGGGTTGAAAGGAATGTCGATTACGATCTTATCAAGGTCAACTTTAACTGTGATCAAGCTGTAATAAAATTCAACTTTATGAAAATCTACTACTGGAACATAGCGCATTTTATCGTGAGCATTATTGATAATCTGAGTAAGATCTTTAATCGGTAACAAATGAGAGACAACACGCCTTTAGCAGCAAGTGTTATAGCTTCCACGTAATCTTTTGATTTTTCGATAAAGCTTGAAACTCTCGAGTATACATGATTAATTTTAGCGTGATAATACATCAAAGTTGCTAACAAAACTTGAGTGTCATGAACCTGATTGAAACGTCGTGACTGTTCATTTACTTTACTGATTACGCTGTTCAAAGCTTGAATTTGTTTGTTTAGTTCTCCTGCTAATACCTCTTGTTGATGTTCCAGATTTTCGATTTTAACCCCGTGATCGCGAAGTTTTAAACGATTTGAAATCCCTAACCCAAGACCTGCTACTGGAACCAACCAAATTTAATGCCGCTAGAACAAGTGGGTTACGCCTTTCTGTAACGTCATGAGGTATTGACCACATTAGCAAATCACGAGCCAAGATTTCAGCTTCGCTTGTTTTATTCCTTAATTCCCAGAAAAGCATATTAATTGTGTCACTGACTTGATTAGGCGACGTTGGATCACTGCTAGCTAAGAATGATTTATGCAAGTCTGCCAGAGATTGATAAAAAGAGTCAATTCTGATTTCAAAGTTATTACTTCATTTTCGCTAGTAAAAATGGCGTTCATATTGACTTCTAAAACTATATTACTGCCAGTTAGAAAGAAATTATTCATTTCCTCTACTATAGAACCATGATGTAAAGTTATTTCAGAACTCTTCCCAGCTACGATAAACATTGAGAGGAATAGTGCATGGTATAATTTGACAAGCTTCATGTTGGAGCCTGTAAAAAAAATAACTTTTGTAAATAATGAAACAAAAACATCGCATCATTCAAATGATGTAAAAATTCACACAATAATTAACTTTTTCATAACAAACCATTGTCTTAAGCTCTCACATGAGAGATAGATACTGTTCGAACATCCGTTGAATCGGACTGATTCCGAATTTTAAGTCAGTTACCTATTAAAACTTCTATAACTATGAAAGGACCTTCAAACTTAGGCAATAATTTCCAATTTAGCCCTTTTCTAACATAGACCTGTACATATACTATATCTCCTTCTTGGTAAGGCTTTGTGACCTTAGCTTTTTTATCATGTGCATTCTTCATTAACACTTGAGCCTGTAAGAGGTTTTGATAAAGTGTTTGATATCTACTTCGGCTAACATCTATTATATCCTTCAATGGATCTGATAAACTAGATGTCGGGGATAATATGTGAAAAGGTGACCTAGCAGGTATCCCATATACAGCTTCATGGGGAGACATACGGATTGAAGTATGATAATTGTTATTTAGGGTACTGGACACAGTGGGTATTGCAATATCCCAGTTTGGGTCCATACCGCCTATGTTTACACGCAGTATGTCTAGCACCTTTCTATTAACTCGTTCTACCAATCCATTAGATTCAGGATGGTATATCATCGTATTGACTTTCTTTATTTGCAGAATTTCGCACAATGAGTTAAGGAAGTGATTATTGAATTCTCCACCTGAGTCAGAGATTATTATATTTGGAATTCCATGTCTGCATATATAGCACTCGTAAAACTTCCTAGCGCACTCAATGGCTGTTTTACTTTTTAGTGGTATTAATTCAGTATACCGTGTAAGGGCGTCAATTATAACCAAGAGGTTTTTATTCCCCGGTCTGTCTCTGTAAAAACCTGTCAATAAATCAAGGTGTACCCTTTCAAAAGGTTTGCTAGGCACGGGATAAGTTCCGAGACCTACAGGATTCTTAGTATGGCCCTTGTGACGGAAACATATATCACAGTTTTTAATATATGTGCTAATATCTTTTAACATAGTAGACCAGTAAAATAATGACTTGGCCTTTTGAGAGGTTATTTCGAACCCAGGATGACCATGCAGAGGATGGTTGTGAAGCCATTTCAGAACGATTGGGATTAATGTGATAGGTACAACCACCTGGTCGTTAGTTAACTGTGTTGAACTCCTGGTTCTCCTAGCCACGGATCGGCATAGAATGTTATCCTTAATCAAGAAATATTGATTCGTATATTTCACATATTCCTTATCATCTGGATTCCTATTTAATGCATCTATTATTACTCTTAATTTCTGATCTTTCATTTGTTCTTGTCGTACTGAATCTAGATTCCATTCTATATCTGTAATATTCTCTGTTGCTTGGGCTAAAGATTGACCATTTTCGATAGCAATTTTCATAGCTTGCGAAGGAATTGGAATTTCTTCTAGATCAGCGAAAGGTATTGAGTGTGTTGGTACTGGGTTACGAGATAGCGCATCTGCGATTACGTTTGCTTTACCGGGTAAGTATCCAATTTTAGCTCCAAAGTCCTGGATAATCATGTGCCACCGAGTTCTTTTAGGACTATGATTGAAACCTTTAAAAAAGTCAGTAAGGGGCTTGTGATCAGTTAGAACTTTGACACTATACCCATAGATTATATATTTAAAATGTACCAACGAATTAGCAATGGCGAGGCATTCCTTATCTATTACTGCATATTTCTTCTCTGACATTTTTAATTTGCGAGAATAAAAAGCAATGGGGAAAAACTTATTGTCATGCCACTGGAGTAACACACCTCCTACTCCTTGATCTGATGCGTCGGTTGCAATAATAAACTCTTTAGTAAAATCGGGAAACTTTAAAATAGGAGCAGAACTGATTTTTTCTTTCAAGGTATCAAAAGCAATTTGATGTTGGGATTCCCATTTAAAAGTTACGTCCTTCCTTATGAGATCAGTTAAAGGAGCTGCTATTACTGAATAATCTCGGATAAACCGACGATAATAACCCGAAACCCCGAGAAATTGCTGTATGGCTTTAACATTAGTAGGAACGGGAAATTTACTAATAGCAGAGATTTTATCATGGACTACTTTAAGACCTTGCCGAGATACCATGAAACCCAAATAGACTAATTCGTCTTTAAAAACTCACATTTAGAAATTTTTACTTTTAGATGATGTTCTCTTAACCTTTGAAGGACTATTTCTAGTTTACTTAAATGCTCCTCCAAGGTGTTGGAAAATATAACTAAATCATCCATATAAGCATGGAGAATATTCCCTAGTAAATCTCCGAACACTATATTGATCATTCTAGTGAACGTAATAGGAGCACAACGTAGCCCAAATGGCATACGTAGGAATTCATAGTGACCTCTAGCTGTACTAAAAGCAGTGTACTGGGTACTATCCTTAGCTAAGGGTATCTGGTGAAAGCCTTTAAGTAAGTCCAAGGAAGTAAAAATTTATTCTGTCCTAATAGAGACAAAATATCATCTGTGCAAGGTACTGGGAAACGATCAGGGATAGTTTGGTCGTTGAGCTTGCGAAAGTCAACACAAATCCTCCAGGTTTTATCCTTTTTTGGTACTACTATCAAGGGAAAATTATAAGGGCTGTTAGATTTCTTAATAACCCCTCTTTTAACATTTTATCTACCTCAACATTGATTTCATTCAGAAATTTGGCCGGTAGATGATATGAAGGTACTTAAATGACCTGGTCTTTATCCTTTAAACGAATTTGATGTTCGATGACTTCCGTTTTGCCTAAAGCTCCAGTACTAGTAGAAAAAACATCACTATATTTGGATAAAAGATAAAAAAATTTCTTGCTTATATCCCTATCTAAGATGTCTGCTTCGATTTTGCCTTTAATTACCTTTAAAAGAGATTCGTCTGTTGCTGATTCAGTGGAGTTAATTTCAGCAACTGTAAGGATTCGATGTTTATATGCTTCGATATTGACAATATGTTGATTTTCATGTACTGTTAAAGCAGCATTTAAGTGATTAAAAACTTCAATGCTAACCTGATGATCAGAATTTACTGTGTATAATGCTTGCGTGACTGAAAGCCCATTGATCTTTAAGGTATCAGGAAGAATTAAAACCTCTGACCCTGGCAATTTTCTTTTAACCTTGACCGTGAGATACGATGGTGTGTTTGGCTCAATGGTGACACACTATAAAACGCAGCAAAGGACGGGTGCCTGAGAGTTATGTTGGTTGCTGTAACAATATCATCGCTTATGAGACAAGTGACTGGCTCTTCGATATACGTTATCTTCTTACTCTCTGTCTCCTTCTGATCCAAAACAGATTTCAATGTGTGTGAAGACCGATAGAATTTCCTTTTATAAACACTCCGTGTTTTGCGGGTGTTAAAATTACGTTATGTAATGACATTGATGGATATCCCATAATAACTACTGGGTACATATTAATATTGCCAACAATGATAAAGGTATCCGTAAAAGTACGTTGCCCCAACCTGTATTGTATCTGAGATGTACCAATTACATCTAATTCATTATTGCCTATTCTGACAAACGAACATCAGAGCGTTCGATGGGAAATCTTGAAAATAAAAGGTGATGGGTACGTAAATCCATTATATTACGTGGACTACCTGAATCAAAAAACAAGGTGAAATGCTTGTGTTCTAAGCTAACTGCATGCAAAGTGGGTCTAACTTCTTCTGAGCCAATAATAGCGTGTATTTTGCAAAAATCTACGGGACCGTGCTCTGCATGTTTGGGAGACACTACCTCGATTTCTGGAAAATTCTTGTCTTCACACATATCTTGGAGAACATTAAACTTATTATCTGATTCAAAAGTGATGATAACCCAATATCACTCTCCTCCCCCTTTAAGCTGGCTATGTGGTGTTTGTCTGCCCGCCGGCATTCTGAAAATTCACTGACGCATGGTTGTTTGGAACTGCTGAGCCTGAAGTTGGCTTTCCTGAGGAACGATTTGAATGTACTTGTTTCTGACCTGCATTACTGTTCTGCTTGTAATGTTTGTTCTTTCCCCCATGGTACTGTTTCTTTTTAGCATCATTACCAGTACTTTGAATGTTTGTGTTACTGTTTAAATTCTTCTTTCTTGCATTGCAATGACTATACTTATGATGCGTACTGTTATGGATTGAACAATAGCGGGACCTACACTCATTTATCACATGACCAGGTTTTTTGCAATTTAAAACAAATGACTGCTGATGGATTATTAGTGACTAAGTTAACCTGTTGCGGTGATGTAGACGCATGATTTTTGTTTTCTTGTTTTGTAAAATCCTGAATCAGAGAAGGATCGAGATCTGTACACTTGGACAAGTGTTTCCGAACTTGCCTATAGATATCTAATTCTGAGCTATCTGATTGTAATTTTTCATCAAAACACTTAACCAAAGGTTCAGGTAACATTGCTGTTACAAGTGTTAAATAGAATAACCTACAGAATTTGGAACTGATATGCAGATTACCTGAGCCATCAATCTGTCCTTTATTCTCATAAATGCCTATTCTGGATTCCTACTTAAAGCAAGAACTTCATTGGATGGAACCAGATTGTATTATTGAAACCATCCAAATTTTGTTTCTTTAAAACTAAGTTTCCTATGTTTAGCAAAATTTTTGCCTCTTGCAAGTTCTAATGATCGGTAAATTCTATATGAATAAATCACATTCGACACCCTGAGTCAAAAATCCATTGACACGACCTGCGAATACTTGATAAAGCATTAACTACCGTAAAGCAATAACTTTCATCCAATTCATATAACCTCATGAAAAATAATATCACACTTATGAAAAATCATCATAAGGTGTTTGTTAATTAAAAGAAGTAATAAATGCACTAACATCCTGAAAAAATCAGAAACTCTTTGTGAAAACAACAGAGTTCAGGCGTAAAAATAAAAGGACACAAAAGATTGAAAAAAAAAAATGAGGTATCAGGAAACGTCTGCAAGGCAAAGGTATTAATCTACGGCACTGCTCACCTTATATCAGCAACCTGCCACTCGAGACCCGAACACTGTAAATGAATATACCAACTGTTATAAATAATGGCTGTACTTAGCTTTTTATTGGATTCTGGTAAGTAGGTCGACGAGGTTCCTCTGCTGTCCAACTTCCATCTGGCTAGATACACGTCATCGAAGGGATGTTATTGTGGATGTTGAACTTCTTATGTTGATGAATGTTGATTGCAGAAACCCTCAGGAACAACGTGGAGTGTTGATGTGCAATGTTGCGTAGATTTGTGTAGATTTCTCTCTCTCTCTGCCATGCGTTGGGGTAGATGTGTTAAAAAGGTCAGATGTTTTCCCGCTTTTTCGTTGTTGATTGTTTTCTTTCCGTCTGCTTGTAACCATGTTTTTATGAAGATGACAATTGTCTATGGTTTTTTGGGCATCTCGCCGTATCGGAGCTTCCGTTCCACCAAATGTAGATAAATGTAGAGGTGCTGCCAGAAAGCTAATGTGACCGCTGTTGTGTATGCTGCCACCACTGTTGTATGAAGGTATTTCATCAGAAATTCCTCCAGGTGTTTGGTTATAAGGACTGTGTTTGGAACTCAGTCAGAGTTTGGTTATGACATCTTCAAGTTTCTCCATGGCTGTAGAATAAGACTGTTTTTAAAGATCAGACCAATGTTCTGCAGGATTTCAGACAAACTCCATAGTGGTTTTTCTTGTATTTCGTATAAAGACTTATTTACAAAAGAATACAATTGGTCTGTACATGGGATGATCTCCCATGTCGATCTAATATCTAAGCTGTCACACTTTTACATAGCAAGACTAAGATGCACACAGGAACAAACATATGACCTCGTTCCCAAGAACTTCCCACGGTTACGTGACATTTGCCTCCAGCTCTGAGCAAAAGGAGAACGCTGAGTTTATGGAAACGGATGCTAATGTATGATGACGCACTTCTTAAAGCACTACACAGGTACTTATTGATGACGTTTGCGTCTGGTTTGACCAAACGGAGATTTCACAATAGCCTTCCTTTCATGGTCAATACAGATATATATGTTGGGAATTATCTTGATTTACTAAGAAATGTAGTTTTTTTTAAATGTGTATAAATGAAATATGACATATATATGAAGTGTGATATAAATAAGTTTGTGATGCAGTGGCCTGAATAGGTTATGAGTCTCAAGCGTTTTATTCTAAAACTGTACAGTGAACTAGATTTGTGATATGTAAGGATAGTGTCTATAGAATAATCTCTGATTTAAGTAGAATGCTATCAGAATAACACAATTTTTACATGTACCGAAATGCTCTAGATCATCTAGGAGAGAACTTGCTGTTCATCCAGTGAAAAAATACAATAATGTGTTTTATACTGTAATGAAATGCATAAAAAAGAAAAGTACATTGATTTGGCTTTTAATGATACAAAGATTAAGTAACACTGTATTTTTTTTGTTATTAGTTCAAAACTTATATATCTGCATACAGCCATAGTTCCAGCAACCTGACTCCAATGAAAAATCAGGATTATATCATATATTAATACTGAAACATAAATTGGATCTATATATAAATATAATTTTTTTCATATTTATATATATATATATATATTATAATTATATATTCTCAGATTTACGAACAAATATATGTCGTTCTATATAAACATAAATTCCCACATACATCTACGTACATTACTTTGCAAACTCCACATCATACATGATACAATACATAGACATATTTTTGTTTATTTTCACAAGTATATTAGTTTATGCAAACGCAACAAAGATATTCAAGGGAATTTTAAATGTCTATATTTCCCCAGATGACGCACAATCCAAGACACTATCTTAGTTATTACTTAGTTTGTCTGATGACACGAAAGCAAGTTTGACTAGGACTTGAATGCTGTCTGGTTTTCTTCTTGAACAAAAAGGAAGGTGACAAAATGTCCCAACATTTTCATGCAATAGCATTGCATATTGCTCAATCCTGTTGAGGACCTACATGATGCATCACACAATTTCCAGAAATATCTTTCACCTCATTTTGAATTAGATATCATTTATACTTAACACTTTATCTTAAATATTTACTAATTAGAAATATATATAAATATATTTATATAAATTAAATGATTTATTTATATTAAATATAATATATATATATATATATATATATATATATATATATATATATATATATATATATATATATATATATATATATATATATATATATATATATATATATATATATATATATATATATATATATATATATATATATATATATATATATATATATATATTATATATATATATATTATATATATATTATATATATATTATATATATATATATATATATATATATATATATATATTATATATATACATATAAATATAACATATATATATTTGATATATATATATATATATACGTGTTTGTTACAAGAACAGAATCTTCTCGTAATCCTACTTGATCTTCTTCAGGAAAAAAAGCTGTGAAAAAGGTTCACTGAAAACACTCTCATTTTTTCTCTCTCTCTCTCTCTCTCTCTCTCTCCGTGTATCTCTCTCTCTCTCTCTCTCTCATCGTTTTCCAAAGTTCATCCACCCTAACCTCACTCATTTCTCAAAGCAATTAAATGGACTATTTAAAGAAACACAATAGTTTCTACAAAAATAGGTTTATTATTCGAATAACCCAACAAGAAATGAATAAAACAAAGCAAAGATTAAAATGCATAATAAATGAATTATCGAGTCAGATAACTAAACTCTAAACTGCAAAACACTTCTGATTAAAGAAGTCTCATTATGGCTAATAGCCTGAAAATATCCAAAATCACACATACTCCCAAATCAATAACTAAAGTCATGTCAAAAAAAAAAACAGTTATTAAAATGACACAACATTCCACATTTCCAACTCCCAAGTCACAAGTTACTGTCCACAGACATCTGTCGAAAGAATTAAACATGATAGAAAACTCCCAAAAATATATGAAATGCAAAACACAATAATGGAAAGTGTAAAATGCATAGCCAAGATATGGCAAACGTAACATGACAAAATAATAATATAAAAGAGGTATGAATATTCATATTAAATCTCCCACACCAGTTCAAAAGTTCATAATGATTAGAAAATCATGGTAAAAATCACAAGTTCAATTTTCTCCCATAAAAACAGAGATTTGAAACTCTACCTTATCTGCCGATTTTCAAAGCCTGGATCCACTCCAAAGCTATGACTGGACAACTGCAGTTCTATCACGTTAATGAACGATCAAACTCACTTTTAGGCAGATTTTGGCATAATCTAGATCAAAGTAACGCACGTACTCACGAATATACATAACTCTTGGAAGATCACCTGATCGGCAATATTGCTGAGAATCAAACTATTTGCTGAATACAAAGATTTTACAACTCAAGTCTCTCGTCTAGTTCCATCTGACTCCAAAAATTCTTTCATCACATCTTAAAGCATTGAAGCTATGAAATGCATATATATGTTTAAAATTTAG
Organism: Macrobrachium rosenbergii; assembly: GCF_040412425.1. Lineage (NCBI taxonomy): Eukaryota > Metazoa > Arthropoda > Malacostraca > Decapoda > Palaemonidae > Macrobrachium > Macrobrachium rosenbergii. The sequence goes on from NC_089745.1 coordinate 66,925,576, forward strand.
CAGCCATATTTTCTGAAATAGAGCTCGGCCACCCCATAAGAGCGTCTCGCTCTCCTTAACGGCAAACTAAAACAAAAGCATATGTATAAAACATAACAAAATAGAGCTATGCTCAATTAGCAATGTCTACTGCACTGCAGCTTTAAGGACTGCTCTCATGACGCACTTCCAAAGTCACTGGGGTTGTGTTCTTAGAGCCTTTACATGTAATCTTACAAACACGAATAAGCTTTACTACTCCCACAACAAGAATTATCAGTAAAATAGCTATTAAGACAATTAAAATTGTCGGCATAATATATTCCTGATACTGGAACATCACGGAATCGTCAATGTCTTCCAACGGTGGAACCGTCATTGGCACCTTGGTTGTAGGTACCGCCACTACCAAATGCTCGTTATGCGTATGACGCATAATTATCTTCTCGGAACTGTTGAATACAGCACGGCTAAGTACGAGAAAGTCCGTAGACAGGATTCTGCAGGATGAATCAAACAGCTTGGATCCTCGAAGGACGAATGACGTCGACTTGTTGTTCTGGCACATCATTGTAACTGCATACTCCTTGCAAAACACGGCAGGAAGGGTGCTGGTGGACTCAATGTGGTAATCTCGCAGGAACTGTCTAAAGTCACATTCTGTCGGAGTCTGTCCATGAACTAATGATAATTCACAACCACCCACAGACACAACTCGCAACTGGAAAATACTACTGTCACACACACACTTCTCTCTAACTAAAGTACAACTTGTCTTATAATCAACTCCCGAACCTTGATATTGATCTCCCAAAATGAACATGGTCTCTAATCCATCCCATGTCACTACTGAGTCTCCCAAAAACACTCGAAAAAGGTCTAATAACAAAAAGGTTTCATGTTACTGAACCAAACAAAACTACTAATGCAAAAGTCAAACACTCACAATGTGAACTAATTCCAAGTGTGTATCTCAGAATAATCACAGTCAACTCACTATTAAGCACACAACAACTCTACGGAACTCACTCATAAAAAAATTCTATCCAACAGAAAAAAAAAATACTCGAGAATCCTATCCAAACACTAAAAGGTATCATATCTCGTAAAAGACATGAAAGTTCTACTCCGGTTAGCAAATATTTCGCAACACCTGACTAACTCTCAACAAAATAGCAATTGACGTAATGGCAATCGCTCCCATGATCTTAACAACTACAATTACTCACAATACAGCTCCTTCATTTTAAAAAAAAAAACTGAAAAAAAAAAAATCCAAATACTCAAATACGATCTCCCAACCCGAAAAAAAAAAAGATCAGACTTGTTCGGTCCGATATACTAAGTACCTCCCAAAAAAAAAATCCTAAACAACACACATATTGCGTCAGATGACAAAACACATCATAACACAATAACACCATAACACACTAACACACGGGTCAAATCTCGTATGAAATTAGCCCATGTCTCAATTCCTAAAATCATTCGAAAACAAATGATTAAGAACTTCAACATCTAAAATGAACAAGAGACAAAAAAAAAAAAAAAAAAAAATATCATATATATACAAACATCAACCCATTTATCCCTCTAACTATATACAAACGTTCCATTACATGACTATATACAAATGTTCCATTACATCCCAACTTTCTTTAACTTTGAAATATGGGTCAATTTCGTCACTCCAGTATTTACATCTTTAACTACAAATCTATTCCCTCTTTTGATCTCTACAATCTCAAAAGGTCCGTGGAACTTCGGACTTAATTTATAATTCAGATCATTCCGAACATTCACTTTAACAAACACTCTATCACCCATCGAAAAAGCTACTCCCCTCGATTTCGCGTTACTTTTCTCTACCATTGCACGCGAACTAAGTTCAAGTTCTTTACTGATACGTGCAAATCTTTCTCTCGCTGTATTTATCAATGAAGTGACCGTAACATCACCCTGAACTCGCTCTGGTAACAAATCAAAAGGTCCTTTCAACTTGTACCCATACAAAGCTTCTGCTGGAGATATCTTAATTGTGTCATTCATCATAGTATTGATACTATATCGCACTTCATCCAAAGATCTGTCCCAATGTGTATCGGAACCACCCACCGTCATGCGCAAAGCTTCGATTACTTTCCGATTCGCCCTCTCACATAACCCATTTGCTTCAGGTCTATACGGGATTATAGATACTTTCTTTATCCCCAACAAATTAGCAAGACCGTCTAAAGTCTTATTAATAAACTCCCTACCATTGTCTGTGATCAGACATTCAGGAACACCATATCGACAAATTATCCCCTTAAAAAACGCTATAGCAACTTCCTCAGCTGATTTGTATTTCAGTGGGAAAATCTCGACAAAGCGAGTCAACTCATCAACAACTACTAATAAATGTCTATAACCATAAGCGGACTCTGAGAAGTTACCCAGAATATCCATATGCACTCTCTGAAACGGCCTATGTGGTATGGGATATGAACCCAAACGACACGACACTGTCGTCGCTGGCTTATTCGCATTGCAAATAGCGCACTTCTTCACAAAGGCTTCTACTGCGGAAAACATATTTTTCCAAAAGAACTTTGACCTGACGTTTTCATACGTCTTGTCCACACCTAAATGAGGAGAACCAAATTTACAATGTACAATGTCTAGAACTTGTGGTACTAGACTCTCTGGCACGATGATTTGTGTAATCTCACCCATGCTTCGAGTATTATTCTTCTAGACCAAGTTATACTTAACTTTTCTCACCAATAAATTATTCTCAACTCTAGACCAGAAAAAGGCAACTTATACCCTTTCTTCGGTGAAACTCCCTAAGAAATGCCTTAGCATCTGACAACAATTTATCTTCATCTTGCTTTTGTTCCAGCAAGCCTATGTCCCAAGTGACATTTTCACCCGTAATATATAACACACTGCGTTACTCTCACTATCACGAATAACAATCTCTCCCGAGACTGCCGATTCACTATTTCTCCCGAAGTATGCACTGTAGGAACGTGTATGTCCTCTACATGCGATCTCTCAGAACTACTAATATCAGAGACATTAGACACCAAATATTTACTCTCTCTCTCCCACACAGGATTCGGTGTGTATTTCCTCATCCTCGACCGGAAAATATCTGCTCAATGCATCTGCAACTACATTATGCTTACCTTCAATGTATTTGAGGTTTGCATCAAAATCTCTCAATGTTAGGAACCAACGTGCTCTCTTGGGCGACAAATTTGGCTTATTAAAAGCTCTAACAACGGTTGATGATCTGTAAAAATCTCAACTTTATTTCCCAACAACAACATCTTAAAATGAACAAGGCTAGAGACGACTGCGAAAGCCTCCTTGTCCACAACTGACATCAGCCTTTCGTTACTACCACGCGTTTTGAACTTTCTGCTATAAAAAGCAATTGGGTGTAATTTCCCCTCAAATTTCTGCATCAAACACGCACCTATACCTTCCTGACTCTCGCGTCAGTCACTAAGGTGAACGGTTGACTAAAATCTGAAACTTCAAAACTGGTGGGTTCACCAAAGCGTTCTTAAGCTTCTCAAAAGCTAATTGTTGACTATCACCCCAAACAAACTTAACGTCTTCTCGTAACAAATCTGTCAATGGAGACGCTATTGTAGAAAAATTCCGCACAAAACGGCGAAAGAAACCCGACATACCTAGGAACGAACGAATCTGTTTCCTGGTTTTGGGAACTGGAAAATTCACAATGGCTTTAACTTTCTCATCATTCACTCTAACTCCCTCTTTAGAGATAACATGTCCTAAATAGACAATTTTTCTCTTCAGAAACTCACATTTGGCCAATTTGACCTTTAATCCAGCGAACCGTAATCGCTTGAGGACTTCTTTTAACACCTTTAGATGTTCTTCAATTGTATCTGTGCATATGAGAATGTCATCCATGTACACAAACACCGACTTTCCTAACAAGCCATGAAGTACTGTGTTAACCAGTCTAGTAAATGTTATTGGGGACCCTTGTAATCCAAAAGGCATCCTATTAAACTCGTAATGTCCCTTTGGTACCGAAAATGCTGTATATTTACGGCTACTCTCACAAAGGGGAACCTGTAAAACCCTTGCATAAGATCTATAGATGAATATATATTCTTGCCACCGATCTCAACAAACAAATCAGGCAAACAAGCTACAGGATATCTATCTGGGCATGTTTTTTCATTCAATTTACGAAAATCTACACAAACTCTGATACTACCGTCTTTCTTAGGAACTGCAAGCAAAGGAAAATTAAACGGAGAATTGGACGGTCTGATAATGCCTTCCGACTCCCACCTCTGAACTTCTTTTTCTACTTCTTCTCTGATCTTAAAAGGAATTCGATATGCTGGAATATATATGGGATTTGTACCCTTTTCTAGGCGGATTGAATGTTCTAAAACATCTGTAACTCCTAATTTATCTCCCTTCAAAGCAATGATATCTAGATATTCTTTCAACACTTTCTCTACTTTATCTGAATACTCAGGATAATCAACTTTAGCCAAATGTTCATGCAGAACCTGACTTCGGAACTGTTGCTCCTCGTTAGGAAACATATTCCCGTCTCCACAAAAACTCACTAATTTATGCTCTTCATTAAACTCTTCAAAATCAATTACATAAGTACCCTTGTGATATTTTTTCACTGAGTCTTGATAGCTAACTAATTCTACTGAAGTCACGCCTGCGACTGAAATTTCATTCACTGACACCGTACTCACAACGTCTTTGAATTTCTCGGTTCCCTCAACAACGCACACTTGAGAAGGAAACTTTTTCTCTTTCAGCGACACTTTAACCAATGTAGGAACTCGCGGTTGCAATTCAATATCTTCCAACAAAAATCCTTTGAAAGATCTTTGCGGAATATCTTCACTCTCTAATGAATGTGTTACACATGTCTCAGACTGTGTCTTAGGTTTCTCACAAGTTTTTTCCTGTGTATATATGGAACAAAACAACCTGACTCACCTATTGTAATCCCCTGAACTCCCGTAAGAATGTTGATGTTATGTCGCATACAAGAAGGGTGTCCTAGCAAAACCATTTCACCTAAGGCTAATCCTTCTATGACCAAAAATGATTCTACTATTGTCTTTCCACCGATACAAAGCGTAAGAAATGACGAACCTAAAATATTCAGTTTCCTCGCTTGTACATCACACACTGTCTCACTAGAAGGGACTAATTTGCACTCTGGAAACCTCGAGTGAAAAAGGTCAGCATTTACTAAGTTAACTGAGCTACCAGAATCAATGAAAATAAAAATTTCATTGCCATTAGAGAATCCACGTACAATCGGCCTAGGTTCTAGTGACTCTAAGACCTGATTAGTCATTATCCTGTGTCCGTTTTCGAACTTATCTTGTGAAAATTCTGCTGTTCCTTTGTGTATCTAGAACTTGCATCATGTGGAATTCTCCTGTCATATCTAGAAAAACCTCCCGTGACTTCCCTGAATAATCTCTATTCTTTGTGGCTGGGCAAAATCTCCATCCATGATCTGAAGATTTGCAAACTGAACAATATCTCACTCTGCAATTTGATTTACTATGTCCTAGTTTATCACAATTAAAACAACGTATCGTTGTGACTGATCTCTCTGGAATTTTCTTCGATTCTACTCGTGCACATGTCTTCGCTGTTGCATCATTTCCCGAATGCGAGCGACTATCATTATTCTGTGGTTTGAAACCGCAGCTGACATCTTTGCACCTCCCTGTACAAAACTACTGTCCAGTGTCGGGCATTTTGATAGATTTTTGTTAATCTGTGCAAACAAAAGGATTCGTCTGTATCCTGATCAATTCTCTTATCAAAACTATCTACAATTACATCTGGGACCGACGTTAAAAGGCAAGCAAAGTGTAACAATCTTTCAAAATTATCTAAGGAGATATTATTTCCAGTTACCCATGGAGAGCCTATTATAGATTTCTTTAACTCAACTACTGCATCAAATAAATTCGCACTGTATGTGACTAGTGAATCATTGCCTTTCTTTATTTTGAGAAACTCTCGCAAATTCGAACTGCACATTCACGTTGAACTCCGCCATAAGTAGCTCGTAGAAATTTCTGCAGTTCATTCCAAGTTTTACACCTTCTGAACCCGAAACTGCGTGCTCGTTTCCCAATATCTCCTTTATCTAAATCCAGAAATGATTTAGCCTCTGTTAAAGCTTCAGCGCCATTCGTAATTTTCTTGGAATTCAGATAATTGTTCACTGACTCAATGAAAGTTTCTATATTTTGGGTTGGCTTCCCGTCAACTAACCCTTTAAAATTAGTAATTCCCGCACTAACGCTCGTCACTTTATGCACCACAACTGATTGGGATGTGCTTGCTGCATCGTCCGGCATTTTGTGAGTAATCACACGCCCTGAGCGTAACAACATAAAAAAAGAAACCAAAAAGAACACTAGAGAAAGGCAAAAGTTACCCCTCTAAAAGAAGAATAGAAAACGGAGTTCTGCGCAACTTACGAGAATGGGGTACTTACCAATTTGAAACAGAAAACGGAGCACCTATATCTCTGCTAACAGAAAACAGAGCTATGTAACCTGTGACGTCACCCACTCGAAGATTTGAGCAAAAAACACCAGCGTGATTTTTGTTGAATCATCACTTTGCGTAATTAACTCACAATCGCCACTATTCACACTTATTTGGGTATTTTGTTAACCCCAAAATTGCTCTAGAGATCATCCAGATCTATTTCACAACTCCCCACTCCCAGTACTCGAATAGAGACGGAAAAAAAGAAGATTCCCGTATTGCATAATCACACGTAATCACGACCCACTCAGTCATTCAACACTGACTGGTCGCCTTAGCTCTTAGGTGAGGTCGCCTATGCCTTGGGCATCAACGTTACCAATTAGTCTATTAGTAATCTCCTCTTTCGCCACCATTAAAGACATTAAAATCATGCTGGCTGCCACCATTTAAAATCATGAGACACCGCTGTTGCCATTTAAATTCTGTTACAAGAACAGAATCAACACTTTTTTGAAAGTGTACGTAACGTAATCCTAACGATCTTTCTTCAGAAAAAAGACGTGAAAAGGTT